>NC_056702.1:5899131-5901999 GCF_018831695.1 Puntigrus tetrazona | reverse complement strand
ATGGTGTGACGCTCGCTCAAAGCTCGAGATATCGGAACTCAATGTTAACCGGACCGGTGCGCACGAGTAAGTCAATTTCATACAAACACAGCTATCGAAGACTCTTCTGTGGAAATTGGAATAATCACCACTCTCAAGTAAACCAACAGTTCCTAGAAGCTCTGATGATGGAGTAGATGGCAGGATCCTGTATTCATATCTGGAAATGTTAGGTGATAGAGAGAGACAAGCTGATTTGTCTCTCTTTAGATGTTTGTGAATTTAAGATTCAGTTCTTATGATTTCTCCTCTTCTTTGTTTTTGTACCGTTTGTGCTGCAGAATAAAATGTCTATGTTGACTCGTGATAAATGGCAACTTAATGTGTGTTCTGATTGCAATGTTTGCATTTTCATCCTAAAAGAGAAAAAAACAATCAGAAACAGTGCCTGAATTCAAAGTATTTGTAAAATAAGACATATGAGGTATATGTGAAGCATGTTAATTTTATACATAAATAATTTCTAATAAAGAAATTTTTCAAAACTCATCGCTCTTTCTGAAAATCCTCTCTGCAGTGTTGGTGAAGTGTTGGATGTTTATGTGACGTGGCTTGGGCGTACTGCAGTATGGTTTCTGGGTTGTTCTGGGTGGTTGCTAGGGCATTGCTTGGCTGTTACTATGGTGTGTGCTGTAAATCTGTGGATTTTACTTGCTTTTCCACCGAAAGTCGGATTGCTTAGAAAAGTGATAGCGCAGCTCTCTTTATAACCCACACATTTTGAGGGAAGATCTGGGTCTGTGGCTAAAATTTGGCTGCAGGAAGAAAAATCTAACAAACAGTAATACTTATATAAGCATAATAATTATAATAATAGACAAACCCTAATCTGAATAAGTAGATTCAATTCTATTGCTTTTTTAATTTAAAAATTTTGTATAAAACCCATGAAACATGCAGCATTTAAAACAACCAAGTTGTATTGTCTCTTATTGTGCTAATACACTATTGCATCTATTTTTATTAATATTCTGAGTCAAAAAACACAAGAGGAGTGTTCTCATGCTTAAATGAAATATAAAATATTCTCTTTGTGCATTTAAATTTCTTCAAAAAGCACTTAGTCTTCAAGATTAGGACACAACCTGACACAAAAGCATCGGAAATTAAACAAATGTCATTTGACAAATTTTTATTTTACTTTTCTTTTTTTACGTACAGGCAGCCGCCTTCATAATGTGCATTCTCAGAAGGCATCATTATTAAGTGTGAGATGTATCTCACATCAGTGGCAAAATGAAGCAGAGGAAGATAGGTGCTATAAAGAAAGCACCGGGTGCTTTGACTTCTGTGATGTATAAAGTGTAGCTACCAGACATAAATTATAGGCTATGTTAGGGCTTATTTAGGTCTGTCTCATACATACACATAAAACAGGATTTGATTGGGAATGCTACTTCCATCTCTCTGAGCAGTGCTTAGAAACTGATGGAAAGAGCGCAACAGTGAAGGGTGGATCAGGATGCTGTGTAAAGGAGGCCATGTGTTTCTGAGATCAATACATCTATGTGTGAGTGTGTGAGTGTGTGTGAGAGAGAGAGAGAGATTGTAATTTGTCAGCTGGAAGAAGATTCTTCCTTATTTATGAGTTCAAATTTATTTGAATTTTAATGAAATGTACTGTATCAAATATAAACATTGTAAATTATTATTATTCTCTATAAATATAATTATTATAAAGTACTAATATTATTTAGTGTGTGTGTGTGTATACAGTATATGCATTTATATAATTGTAATATTTATATTGCTGCTTTATAGCTAAATATGAATATTATTGTGTCATCCTGAACTGTACATTATCTTGACTATCATACAGCTGTGCTGAATAAGTAAATCTAAAATATAAAATAAATAAAATGAAAACTTGAAATATTGATGTGGAGTTTAAATTAATTTTATATGTGAGAAGAAAGCGATCATATGGACGGTATGAAACATGAAACAATGTAGGAAAGCGTTGCTATGGACAAACAGTCAGATATACAGTGTGGCTTATATAACTAGTAAAATAATGTGACTGACTAATCCGAATCAATTATTCCACAGAGGTATGTAACAATTTATTAATACTGTAATAATTATTCTACATCAGCTCTTTTTAACCCAGTCTTGTGTATTTACTGTAGCTAAGTTTATTAAATATGGGCTTTATGTTAACTATAGACTTGGAATGTGGTTTTCTAGAATTTTGACTCTCACTGTATGCACATTTACAGTTTATGTTTTATATATAATTAATATTTAGAATCTCTAGCGTTTTGCCTAGCTAATTATTTTTTTTACGTTTTATTTGCTGATAATTCACACCATCACAGCAAATATGGTCAGTTACAATCCAAATGAACTTTGTTAAAAGTAAATTCGGTAACTTGAAGTTTTCATGTAAATGGAGCACACTGGAGTGACATTTTGTTGGGTTATCGCTGGTAGAAACGTTTCATAAACGTAGTCTGACTTTATGCACACTGCTTTTCAGATTTATTTCCAAATCAGGCCTATCTGGAATCCATTCGACACCTCGGAGCTAAAAACAACAGTAAATTGAAACAAACAGTTGCTCAGGCTGATTTCAGTGAAACAGCACTTATAAGTGTAATTCCCGTGGGTGTGCAGCCACCAAAAAAGTGCTGGGGTCTCATATATCACATCCTGGTGCCGCAAATACTGTAAGAACGACCTCTGTAGCTTGTCATCACACAAAAAGACACTAAAGCTATTTAAATTCCCTGACTCCAGACTAATTTTGCAGCACTAACTCTACTCTTCTGCCTGAAAGAGGGATTCACAAACACTTAAGGATAACGGATTAGGTTTTGTAAATGTGTA
>NC_056702.1:5895220-5899031 GCF_018831695.1 Puntigrus tetrazona | reverse complement strand
CTGGCTCAGCGTCAACTTTGACTACTAATAATGTCTTACTGTGTCTATTGACGGGGTGAAATTTGTTTATATTTGCATTTTGTTTCTCTCCCCTGGCTACTGCATTTGACCTCACATCACAGATTAAGGTAACGAAAATGCAAAAGCTAGAGGCTAATTGAAAAAAAAAAATGATAACAGACTAAAAGGAAATCAAGGCACATTTGATGCTGTCTCAAAACTGTTGTAGTGTCTAACTACATTCATGTTGACAGTGAAGCAAACTTTTAGTCTGTGATTTACTAAATTGTTGTGCATATAAAAAACATGAAAACCAGATGGCACATGCAAAAATAAATTAATAAAGATTTTTAAATCTGCTGTGTCTACTGAGGATTCTGTATTCCAGATATAGAACCTGAAGATAGCGCCTCTTCGCAGGTTTCTCCTAATGAATATGCCATTCGGGGCATGTAGAATAAAGGACAACGTCATTGCAAATGAATTAAACAGTGCTTGCAAAATGAATTATCACCTCTGAAAACTTCAGAAAAGGTGTGCAAATTAATACCACATTAGATTAAGAGCACAAAATCATATCTGAATGTAACATATGTTGTCATATTACCACTTAAATCACTGATCTGCATGTGCAAAAATACCAAATACTTTTAGGTAAAACTTAAATTGAAATAAAGCAAGTGCATGTGCGACTATTTGTGTTATTTTTACCCCTAGTATAGCTATAATGCTTACACAAAATTTGATTGACTGCAGAAGCCAATTAGTACATTTTATTTGGGATCTTGGTAAATTGTGGCCTTAATGAATAATATAATTTATGCAAACTATGACTCCTTTCGTTTCTCTTTCAGGACGACTATAGGTTTGCTTCTGTTCTAGAATGTGAGTTATTTCTGCTGAGGCAGCAGGCTTTTATTTACTGCTGTATTACAAAGCTTGTTTATCAGCTGCTGTGTTTTATTGATATTTAACTTAGCAGGAGATGGGTTTCAGTAAGGACTGCTGTACCGATTCAACCGATTTGCCTCTTGATAATTTAAAAAACTCACCAGCTAGCGCATATCTGACGGCAAATAGTTAGATTCACACATAATGAAACCAAAATAACCTTTGCGTGCAGTGAGCCAGACGATTAGCGGGTTGTCTTGTTATGATCCTCTCAATGACATTTTAAAAAAAGAATGTTATATTGGTTTGCAGTGATCGAGGAGTAAATAATAGCAGATGTGTTGATTTTGGGTGAATCGAGCATTTAGAACAAAAATCAATCTAAAGCATCCAGACTGCTGAGGCGCGATTTTGCGACCCTCTTCAAATTCGGATCCGTTTAAACGAGCAATTGAATGATGATGAATTAAAGTTTTTAAGATTATAATAACAGGTTTATTGCAATATAAAAATCAGTGTCAATAAAGTGTTTATCGTCAAAGCCGCTCACCCTGAGTTTCCAGGTTCTCGCACAGCTCCGACTTGGCTTCTCCGTTGGGCCGCAGGCTGGCCTTGGGGTTGAACTTGTTAGACATGGTGGCGGCAGTGACCACAGCTTTTAGGCTGCGAGTGCTGCGTTTGGCCACATTCTGCTCCGGGTGGAAGAGCACCACATAGACCTTCGGCATGTAGAGCATCCCCAGAGACACAGACGCGCTCAGACTCACCGAGATGGTCAGCGTGGTCGTTTGTATGTACATCTGCCAAGCAAAAAAAAAAAAAAAAACACAGCAGGTGAAAATTAGAAATCGTTGAAAACAAAGCCATCGCTGCACGCCATACTGGGTCATAATTGGTCAATCATGGCTTTCTGTTGCCAAATATGTCTGTATAATAAAACTGTATATTTTGCTGTTGCCCTGGGCAACCGATACCCAGCAGTGTGCTAGTTTTATATCACACCGCAGTCTATTTCTTCCCACATAATCAAATAATTTCCACTGAAATCGATATTTTCAGTCCATTTATTTACTTATTTGATAGGCACGGAATAATGTAAGGGATAATGCAGGTTATTATTGCAAACTAAAGCCCTTCAGGATGGCACAATAGCCTGTTGGGAGTGTATTATGCAATAATGAAGACTTGTTCGTATGACCTGGGACCTTCATCTCACGAGGGCTTGTTGACACAATAAACCCCTGATCTAACTGACACAGTCAATATGTCAAATCTCAACTGAGAGTCATAACCTCGTGACTCAACATGCCCAAAGCAACAAGCATCATCACCACATTCGAATATGCGCAATTCTCTACTACATAATATGCAAATGACTACAATGTCAGAATACACTGTATTCATGATTCATGACAGACAGCTGAGATTATAAAGTGTTTAAATCAAGGTTATTACAGTTAACTAAATCTAAAACCATCAAAACAGCATCTTCTTTTCAGAAATCTTATTTTAGCTAGTTTACAAGGGAAACATTTTTTTTATTTTCATTTAAAGAACTAATATTTATAAAATAAAAAATACAAATACAAATGAAAAACACTCAACAAATTACTAAAACTACTATTCAAAATTAAATTTAAAAAACAAAACAAAACAGAAAATATGCACACACTCCAAATGAAAAACTACGAGATGAATGCTTATTTTTTTCTAATAGACTTTATAATATAGAGCGGGCTCTAAAGAGAAAATTAATTAAAAAAATGTTTGAATTAAAAAAAATGTACAACGTATTGTGAAATTCGAATTATTGAAAGATAAAGTTTGAAATACAAAAATGATATTACATTTAACAATGATAATAATATTGCTATTTTAAGTCATATAAATAATAAAAAATTTGATTAAAATGCTATATAATGAATGATTATAATATTTAAAACTATTTTCATTCTCAGGTTTTTGGACTCCATCCACTGTATATAACGAGCAGCTGTGAGCATGATTATCCGGCATGATGCCACAAAAAGAGAAACCAAATGACTGATAAAACTGTTGTGTCATTTGTCTTGGCTAGTTAGCACAGAAACTGGGATTAGCTTGCAAGTGATTGCTTTTCATCGCTGGACGCTTTGTCGAGTTGTGCCTGTGTGGGACATGGTGTAAGGCACTATTACCTAAATAATGAGAAGGTGATTGTGATTATTTTTAACCAACCAGTGTTTGTGACATGTTTTCAGTGGCACACAAACAGGCACACACCCCAGCACTAATGGCTCCAGCCACTCCATGGCACTGCTGCGAACCCCCTGCTGTTGC
The DNA here is from genome assembly GCF_018831695.1 of Puntigrus tetrazona. Classification (NCBI taxonomy): domain Eukaryota; kingdom Metazoa; phylum Chordata; class Actinopteri; order Cypriniformes; family Cyprinidae; genus Puntigrus; species Puntigrus tetrazona. The sequence continues at coordinate 5,895,821 of NC_056702.1, read as the reverse complement.
TTTAGAACGCTGCTGTGTGTTTTGGCTCTGGCGGACGTGACCTCGGTTCTGGCTCCTCTGTGCGCTGTGATTAAGTGTGACTCACTGCTGTGATCTCCATCCAGAGGGACTGACTGGAAAGTAGTTTCAGCACAAGTCGACAGGAAGGGTTAGGACCACATCAGCTGTGCTGGGGCTCTTCTCGAAGAAGAGACAGATGGCTACCACCCAACACTGGCCACTACAGACAATCAGCAAAAGTGTGCCATTGAAATATAGTGTGGTATCTTTAAAAATAGGTCCTTATTTGGTAGCCCCGACACCAGTTGCCACCAGTTGTTGTTTCCACCATTAAATAACCATTAAAAGCCAACATAAATTATTAAAATAATACCTGAAAATATTTATTTTGTATTGCTAAAAGTTTTTTATGACTAAATGCAATATAAAATATGTGCAAATAAAAGAAAAACAACAACATAGTAAATAAAATTTGACTACTGTCAAACGATTAATCGTGATTAATCGCATACAAAATAAACGTTTTCGGAATATATGTGTGATCTGTGTAAAATTATTATTAGACTCACATACTCACAAAATATATATATTTTTAATTATT
>NC_056702.1:5881671-5895120 GCF_018831695.1 Puntigrus tetrazona | reverse complement strand
AGAACACACACACACATATTATGTAAACAAAAACATTTATTTTATTGTTGATGTGATTAATCACGATTAAATTTTTTAAATAATATTAGAAACTTAAATGCAAATTCAAAAAATGTATTTTTTAAATTTGAAGTACTAAACGTAAATATGTATTAAAGATGTTTTAAAGATAAAGAGGTTTTAAAAACCAAAATAACTTTTTGCAATCAGTCAATAAATACATTAATTAAAATTGTCTTAATTTATTGTCAAATATATTATATACATTTATATAACATATATTTTTAACTAATTCAAAACTTTAAAAAATAATAATAACACTGCAGGGCTTTGTACATGATTTGAATGATGCTATATTTTGACTCACAAAATGTCAGACGCCAGTTTACAACCACTTATGATAAACTGACTTTGTTAACATTTATACCTTGCCAAGACACTTTAACTAAGTAGTGCATTTGACCATTCATGCGTAGAGTGTATTACCACGAGGCATGAGGGCTGATTACAGCATGCATGTACGTAGGAATGGAAAGCAGCCACCTGTCAGTCAGATGAAACTTGTTGCATTAATTTTCACGTTTCAAAATCAAACAGAATTACATTTGTCTTGGGCTAGAGTGCAATTACACAGCAATCACCCAGAATACACTCGCAACCATTCAGAGCACCATTAACAATAGCAAAGCACTGCTCTGTCAACCACCCACTGCACCCTACCACTGTCTTGGAGAGTTTAAGCACCACTCAAATTGTCTTCCCTGAAATATAAAGCATAGTTTAGATAGAACAGGAAATGATGGGATCAAGATATGTCGCTTGTCGCCGCTCAATATGTCGGAGGTCTAACCACAAGGCCGTGGCTCAGACAAAAGCCATTGTAAAATGCAGTCCTTAGTCAGCAGAGTCACAAATCCGAATTTAACCAGAAAATCTATCACAGAGGTCCAACAAATCACTTAAAAGGGAAGCGAACAGTCCATACATAGTGATCAAACCAGCCTGAAATGATTAGCTTTGGTCTATACGTCGAAATCTCTCACTAATCTAGCTGAACCTGAAGTTGCAATTACAGTCACAAATGAGGATTTAATGACGCACACGACGCACGATTCATAGCTGCATCTCATCAATGCCTCGGGCTCTGTATGTGCAGACAGCACACCTGCATCTAATGAGGCTTGTGAGAAATACTGAGATGGGAACTAGACAGTGAATCAGGGTTAGTCCTCTGAGACAGTCTCTGTTGTCTCAACACATACAAAGTGTTCCACTTTTTTGCCCTCGAATTGAAACTACAAGTTAAAAAAAGGCTGCCGTTATTGCACTCCCACGTATAAATGGATGACTTGATAAAACGTACAACGGAAGGCCATCAACTTTAATAATACAACAACTGATTCTGCTACTTCTTCACCTGCTGCTGCCAAATTATCTCTTGGGATAAAGAACAAAAAATGAACTGCCATTTTTAAAGAGAAGAAGTAGGTCTTATGTCAACATCAGAGGCTTTTAAAGAAAGAAATAGGTCTCATGTTAATAGCGGTGCTGTGGAAAACACAGTTTAAAGGGATGAGAATGTTTGTCATTCGAATGAACTATGCGTTATCCGCATTTAAAATCCTTTAATATGCTGCACACCAAAAACTGTCACACTGCTGGATTGCATGCTGCTTCGGAGGAAATAAAATAAAAAACAGAAACAATAGGTTTCATTTTCCACCTCACTGAAAGTTTGCGTGTATTCAGGTCATCCCTGAATATTGGAATGAATTAATTATGTTCGCACATAAATGAAAAGTTGCTAAAGATTAACTCACCCTCTAGTCCCCCAAAACGATTTCTTCATCAGAATAGATTTGGAGAACCGTAGCATTATATCACTTGCTCACCAATGGATCCTCTGAAGTGAATGGGTGCCGTGAGAATGAGTGTTTAAACAGCTTATAAAAACATCACAGTAATCCACTCCAGTCCATCAGTTAACGTCTGTATGATTGTAATAAACAAATCCATCATTACGATTTCAAAACATAGCTATCTTGCTTTCTTCTAGTGAAAAAAGTTGTCTTACCTGAATCGGGAGACAAATATGCACAAATCAAGCAGTTATGTTGGTGGATTTTCGTGTGAGAGGACATCAAGGAATTTTTTTACTGGAAGAAGCATCAATATGGATTATGGACTGATATTTTAGTCAAAAGCAATGTTAAATGAATTCAAATGTCTTGATGGATTTGTTTAATACAACGCAGATCACTTAAGTCATTAATTGATGGACTGGAGTGGTGTGGCTTATTGTGATGTTTTTAGCAGCTGTATGGACTCTAGAAAAAGGGCAGCACCCGTTCACTGCAAATTACTCATTGATGAATGCTCAGTGCTAAAATATGCTACATTTCTCCAAATATGAGAAACGTACCTACAAGTTGAATGGCTGTGGATGAACTATTTGTTTAACAGACTGTCTCTGATCCCATTTTATTATATCAACTATGAACTTCTGGCTCAACTAATCATGTGGGTTTAGGAGCAGACCCACTTGTCTGATTGAGCAATGCTTCACAGGTTAGTGGGGAAAAATACTTGTGTTAGAGCTCTGGCCAAAAGCACAATATAAAGAAAATGTTTTATTATTTCTCACGCTGTAATACTATTATAATGCAATGAATTATCCTTTAATTTATTTCATAGCAGAGTATACCAGGCTTGCGCAGTGCATTCATGTATTAAATTCCATCTGTGAGAAGCAGTTTTTTTATATTTCAGAAAGAAATGCACTCGCGCATCTGTCTTCACAAGGTACTCATTTAGGTGACAGCAAATGAATGACAGACTGAAGGAGTTCAATAACGGGAATGCCAAAGAAACTGACATTTAACAGAGGTCAGGGCCCCCCCACTACCACACCTGTCACATCGCTGACACACACCTGTATGTAAATAAGAGATGTTGACCTCGCTCAAAAAGAGACAGTGATTACTCTGTCAGCAACACAAAGGAGGAAAGCCCCTGCAAGTGAACCCTAACGACATGATGGCACTGTAATGATAGCTTCCAGTTTTGGAGGGCGGAGATGCATACAAATAGCAGTCCATGTAAGTCGAAATGCTTGACTTAAGATACTATCAAGCTTCCTCAAAACCAACATGAGAGGCCGCGATAACATCCAGCATCAGAAAGAAGGATTTGTAAGTTTTGCTTACAATGTTTCATTGCACAATATGAATCGCAAAATCAACTCGTCCATGGACATCAGATGCATGATGTAAAAACAAGGCATCTTCACATAATCATGTACATCAATTTGAATATTTGAATGTGACAAAAAAATTATATTTAATGTCCTTGACAAATAAATTAATACAAAAGTTATCTCCTCATACGCTTTTCCAGCAACCTGTCATTTATACAAATTTATGTAATCTAAATTTAATTATAATATAATTAGAAGGATCAGCAACAACACATTGGATTAAATGTGATATTAAAAAAACATTTTTTAGAAAGACTGAAATAGTATTTTCTTCTAAAACATACCCAGACAACTCAATATTTTTTATAAATTTGATCATTTTAGTTAATTGCATGGAAATTTAATTTAAATTTTTTTTTATAAAATGAGTAATGACAGAATTGTGAGGATGTAAAAAAACTTTTTTTTAGCACTTAATATATTACTGGGAAAAGCTAGTAGAATGCATTAATTAATAATCTACACTTTTATTTTAAGATGCAGAAAATGATTGTGCTTCTTTTTTTTAACTAAACAGGTTTATTTTAGACGGACACGTTTTTATCAATGTCAGATTCTGGACATGCATTCACGTGTACCCAACAAAGCAATCAAAAATCCATCGGAATCCGTCTAAAAAGCAGGAAGGAAGCATGCTAAAGCCCTTAGACCACAATAAGGGCCTACCTGCCAGGCTAGCTCATTTAAGAATCTTTTGGTTAAACCACAATAAGATGACCCTCCGATTAATCATTTGACAGGCTGATCAAATTCAGTAGGGACCAGGCCAGCTGCCCACATTCAAATGTTCCAGAAAGCCTCCAAAGACATTCATTATTCACTTTGACATAAGATGACAAACAACTGATGGAGCCGGCATGCTGATGAGGCGTCTGGCAGAAATCGTGTGACAAGTGCACAGGCAGAGAGATAAGGTAAATCACAGGCCAGGAGGAAGTGAGGCATTTAATTGCTCTAAAAAGACATGTCATCTCTGACTCGCCAGGCTTTATTGTGCTTGCCAGCCTGGATGATTGCGAGGTGCTCTTGTTTTGATATGTTAATTCCTCTCTGAAAACACTGTTTGTTGCGCACACAGTGGTGGGATTTTGTCATACGATGCATGCTTTATTTCCTGCGCAAAACTAATTGCTAAAACTGTTTCTTCAGCGCTGTGATGTACAGAGCAGAATTAACGTCAAGCACTGATTACACCATGAGAGGCCTGATAGATCTTGAGAGTATAATATTGTCAAAAATTACCAGCATTTTACAAGACTGATAGTTTTACTGTGAAATCAAAGCATACTCTCATTTTCTTTATAAAAAGCAAATTGCGTTACATATAAACAGTGGTGCGCTGTTGTTAAAACAAGATAAAAGCAAATAGTGCGAAACTGTAACCTTTTAATTTAATCATACTGCAATAGCCTCTAGATCATATCTGTAGGAGAGTATTTTCTCATTTGCTCAAGTAAAGACTAAAATAAACCATAACATGACAATTAGAAATTTTAATAGCTCACTGAATTGAAAACTGTTTTCAGCTTTCAGTTTTTAGGAAGCCATTCATGCAAGTGCTCAAAGGAACCTGACACATTTTTCATTTAAGAACTTCATTCCTTCATGTTTTTTTTAACTCATCATATCCTTTAATTATCCAATTGTGAAAAGCATAAATGCATTCGAAGATAAAAATGAGACAGATTGCATTCCGATCACTCAAACGATCACCACTAATTGTCAAAGACAGCTCACAGAAAATTGCACGGAAAAACGACTGTAAAAATGACTGTGAAATTACTTCAGCTAGTTGCCAGGAAAACTGTAAATTCACACTAAAACCTTATATGGTGTAGATTAAACACTCACATGTTTGGGAAACGGTGAGGCAAAAAAGAGAAGAGAGGAAAAAGCATGTGATGTAGGGTTACAGTTACCATCGTTATGATTTTCTCTGATCAGCAGAAATATAGTTATTTGTTTCTTTAGGATTGGTATGGCAGACCGTAGTTTAAGGCAACATGCAATTACCTAAGTCAGTTCATGCAATCTTATATCTAAATGAGTCATTCAAACGGTGGTTAAAAAGGCACAGTGGGAAACTGAGTTTAAAGCAGTAATGGCTCCCTACCAACAAGTATAACAATACTCAAATTGCTGAAATTGCTTGTTCAAGGCTTTGCTAAGGGAGACACTAATTAAATAAAACTCAAATTGAAAAACGAGAAAGCCCTTATCTTAAGCTTCAGAAACAGAAGGTCCCAGGTTTTCTAATTGAAATGAGTAATGCAGCCAATGCCAGGGTAGTTGCACATATAATTCGGCCTGGAAATGAAGAACCTTTTTGTTCGGAATTCTAAGTCAGTCAGTGCTTGTCAATTGATTACATCATCTACAAAAAGCTGACGCTCAATCTCCTTGCTATTTTCAAAGTCTCTTTTATCTTTGAGAGTGCAGTGCTAGATGGGCAAAAGAGTGCCTTTGTTTTTCCCAGCCGCACATGTCCTTTTCAATATTCGAAGGAAACTACGTGAGTTCTGCGCTGTAGCGCGCCAAACCTCATGATTCTCGATTTCTCTTTGAAATAAACTGTCTGTTTTACCGCTCTGCTTGACGTGAGGCCCAAATGAACATAGTCGATTTGTTCCCGCTGGTCTGTTTTTTGCTGAAAATGGACCGCACTGAATGGCATGTTTGGTCGGAAGCTGGGGCGGTAAATGCTGTCATTACTTTAAAACGTTTGATCGCCAAGGTCTTGAGGAATTGCACTCACTCATCTGCTCTTACCTTTTCCGTCGACTGTGACGTCCCGAAGAAAATGGGGATGAAAGCAAGCCAAATGATGCAGGTGGTGTACATGGTGAAGCCTATGGGCTTGGCCTCGTTGAAGGTCTCTGGCACCCCTCGCGTCTTAATGGCGTAAACTGTGCACGTCACCATCAGCAACATGCTGTATCCCAGGAGGCAGATGAGGGACAAGTCCGAAATGTCGCACTTTAGGACCCCGCGTGCCATCTCGGGATCTGCCGTGCGTTGGTCCTCGTAGTCAATGAGAGCTTGGGAAGGGTCCACTGCGAACCAGATGCACACCCCTAGGAGCTGAACGGAAATCAAGCTGAAGGTGATTACCAACTGCGACGCCGGACTGATAAAGCGTGGCGCGCTCACTGTCATTTTCCCCTGCTCGAAAATCCGATAAATCCGATTGGTTTTGGTGAGCAGCGCCGCATAGCTGATGCTCATTCCGAGCCCCAGGAAAATTCTCCTGAGCGAACAGATCCCCACGTCTGGGGTCGAGATCATCAGGAAGGTGGTGGCGTAACACAAAAAGATTCCTGTAAGCAGGACGTAACTGAGCTCACGTCCGGATGCTTTGACGATCGGAGTGTCGTTGTAGCGAATGAAGGTGACCACAACAAAAAGAGTGGCTATGATGCCGAGAATAGCGATGAGGACCGGTATGACTGCCCAGGGCGAGCTCCACTCCAGCTTTACAATCGGAATGGGCTGGCAGCCTGTGTGATTTTTGTTAGGTCTTAAATCAAAGCGGCACATCTTGCAGGTGTAAAGGTCGTACTGATACTGGTAACCATCGCAGCGCTCGCAGTGCCAGCAGCAGGAAATGCCCTTAACGATCTTCTTGCGCCACCCGGGTTTGCAGGGCTGACTGCAAATGGAAGTCGGCACCTGCTTCCCTCCACCTGGCCACTGCAACGCCCGCATCTGAATCGCAAAAAACAAACAGTATTTACCATTTATCTCGACTAAGGACGAAACAATGTTTAACATCTCAAATGAGTGTTTTCGTTTCCTCATCCGTTGACTCATTAAATGAATTCTCTGGGATCTCAAAGGAGCAATTTTAAGCAGTTTTCCTCAAGGCTATACTTCAGTCCTTTCTCATAAGCAATGTCTGCGTCAAGTTCACCAAAAAGTGAAAACTCTGTCAGTGTTTGCTCACTCTCACATCGCTTCAAACCCATATGCTGCTTGTTTTTCTGCAGAACACATTTTTTGGGGGGAAATTATTGCGCAGCTTGTTATAAAATGACAAAAAAAAGTGATTAGAAGCGGTAAAGCTCCTAAAAAGCAAAAACAAAAAATTGGTCCATTTAACTTACATGATATAATTTAAAGCCTTTTTGCTTAAGCAAAAGATAATTATTCAAGCCTGAAGTGTATTATTTATCATATCAATAATGCTAAGGCTAACTGGTTTTCACTTGTTCACAGTGTGACATGCCATTTTTAAATTCTGGACACTACCTTTAGATGATATAAACATTAATTTTGTTCTGTCACACAAAAGCAATTCAGAAGTTTAATCTTTTCGCACATTTCAACTGTCAAAATGGACAATTCACACGCATTTTCATAGAGCATTTTCTGCCCTTTTTGGAGCCTGAATGCTATAATCACTGTTGTCGTATGGCAATAACTGATAAAGATTGTTTAACAAAGCCTACATTTGTATTGGACAAAAATAATAAATACAGGATTGGAGGGTGAATAAACAAGACAAGAATTTAACATATACTTACATTCAGGTAAAGTTGGTCAGTCCAGTGGCCTATGGTCTTGTATTCAGCTGTTTTGTTCTTTATCTGGTACTGGTAGATATCGTAACGGCCTGGGGCATCTCCATTCTCATTGAACTGCACCGGACTGCCTGCAATGCCTGAAGATGTGAGCAGAGAAATCTGATTAAAGGATGCAAAAATTGTTACACCATATAGCTTCACAGTAATGAGCAACCGCTCATGTACAGACATATCCAGGTCAGCGTCCAAAATCTGTGAACGAAATTCACCTGAGATTGATGGTGAGGTGGAAACTGCAATATGTTAAGCTGGACTAAATGTGCTACCAGTCAGTTTAATAGACATTTTGTGAAATATATTGCTTTAGTGGTTAAGTAATGCTATATCTATGCTATAATAAATAACAATGCGTGTTTCAAAACCACATGTTTCTAATATAACAATAAGCATCCAGTACCTAAAAGAGGAAAAAAAGATCCTCATTTAAACCATTTGAAATTGAAAAAAACTGCATTACCACTGCTTAGTATAAAATGCATGGGCATATTTATTTTGGTCCGTATAAACAAGTCGAAATTCTCTTTGCTGATATCTAAGCTCAAGTACATTGAGTGCAATTTCTATTTTGCGAGAGCAATAGCTTATGGAAGGAGGCAGGCGAGGTGGACAGGATAACAATGGTGCTGCATCCCATGATGCATTTTAGATTAGGTGCCTTATTCTGTGGAAAACCCTGCTGTCTCGGGCTTTAAAGTTTTGGTTAAGCTATCTGTATTCCAAGCACCTGACCGTGTCCAACTTAATTCCCTGGACCCTGTGCAGCCGAGTCTACCGAACAATAGCACAAGAAATTATTTTTTCACTACTTGTGTTTGGGTTATAACTATTTTGAGGCACAATCCACATGAAATTCCCACTGAAATCTAAGGGTGATTATCAGCAATGGTGGATTTCTGTTGATGAATATCCATTCTTCTTTGTGCAGGCTTGGAAGCTGCGAGAGGCTTATTTCAAACTCTGATGAGTCAACCGCTCTGGATTAGGGAATTAAGATTTTTTACAGCCATGCTTGGTGGCGGTGCAGCTCACCATATAATGCAGACAGATGTAAAGGATTATGAGAATTTCATAAGGACAAAATATTCATCAAAACAAGAGGGTGCATATGAAGTGATTGAGATTCCCAAAGTAAGCACTCGGTTACTGACTCACTCAGGCATATGACCTTACCATATGAATTTATTATCTGCGGTGCTTAAAATTGAGCCAAAATACTAAATGTCAGCGCACAACTTGTCCCACACATTTGTGTTATGGACATGACTGATGGCTCAAATCTTGCAGGTTATTAAGAAGCGGCATACTAACTTGTTTTTAACCATAAAATAANTAAGTCTTTTTAAAAAGCATTAAAAATGCCTTAGCCACCCTCGCAAACACCCAAGCAGTTGTATGCGCTAAACTACCCACGAGACACAACCACACTGCAAACTCTGTTGTGGTGGTGACATTTTAAAATAACTCACAGAAACCAGTGTTATGACTTCCTGGTTTATTATTCACTATAGGCTTCTGACTCTATCAGGAAGATGCCACTAAACAGCGAACTGTCCCCAGACGTATATCCTTATTAGAGCCGTGAGTGTACTCCACAGCATCAAAGGGTTGAGAGTTTTCTTCTGAGGTTCATTTGATGAGACATTGTGCAGCACTTCAAACAATGGGATCAGGGAGAAACACAGGTAGACTTCCACCTCCAGAGACAGAGCTTACTACTCAGCCAAGAGATTGTTCTCCAACCATAATATTCAGTGGAGAAGACACACGGTCACTGCCAGCATCTCAATGAGTCTTTGTCCTAAGGATTACTGAAAATCATACAGATAGCACCATAGCATAATGATAAACAGAAGGATAGCTGAATGATAGACAGACAGCTACAAAGCTAGATAAATAGAACAATAAAGAGAAGGATAGGATGCTAGCTAGATAGATCTAGCATTCTAAAAAGCCAACTGACTTGACTTGAGATAGATAGATAGAACAATCTAATTACAGATTACTTTTTAAAGTAACTAACACCTTTATATTTTCTATATTAAACCAATATATGTAGTCAGATTTAATATTCTAAAATAAAAATCTTTAGAGAATACTTCATTACATTGTAACCAAGACTGTTTAAATGTAAGGTTGCAAAAAAAAACTCTTCAAACTATTTTCAGTAGAACTTTAAGACCCATTTGGGGCAGTAATTTATGTTGTTAAAAAAGACAACGTTGAGGAAACATGCAATTTGAGCTTTAGAAGCAATGACAGCAGTTTAAAGGCCTCACAGTCTGTAAACCTACGAGAAGAAACCACTCTGGACGAGAGTGAAGGCTACATGGACAGAAAAGTGATGGGCCGCTTTATTCAATCTCAGGCTTTTCAAGTCTCTAACTAGCCTCACTCAGAGTCACATGAAAAAGGGAGGAAGGGGTTATGTGTGAAAAATAGCACTGAAAACATGCGAAGCGGAGTTCCTAGACAGTTCTGAAACAGCTTTGGCTGCATACAGCAGGTATCAAAATCTCACAAAACAGTCTCTCTCATCGGGCGCGTGGTTATATAGCAGTAAATTGCTGCCAGACACTGGATCTCAGCTCATCTGCTGTGAACGTGTGCCATGGCCACTTCTGAACTGGCAGGAGAAGTGTTGCAAACTGACTGCGTTCTGAACACAATTATAATTATCAACATATCTGTCATTAACAGGAATAAGATGACACTGAGTAATACAAAAGCTGTTGTTTTGCTCTAAACAGGGTTAGAGTTAGAAAACTGTATAAAAAGCAGGATCCACACTCACAAACGTACTGTTTTTTTGTTTTGTTTTTTTATTGTACAGAATGCCCAAATGGATCATCAGGATCACCAAACGTTTCAGTTTATAAGTGAGTGCGGGTCCTGCTTTTTTTCATTTGAAGTATATATGCAAAACATTTTGAAAAATCCCTGAAGGGTCATGTATGACACTGAAGACTAGAGTAATGATGTTGAAAATTCAACTTGCCCTCTATTTATGAACAGATAAATGCAGCCTTAGTAAACATCTTTCAAAAATATTCACCGTATGCTCTTCATTTTTAAAAAGAAAAAGCAATATTTGCCACCAGATTTCAGTATGCTTAAAATATAAGCTTAGTTATGCTAATCATATACATTAACAACCCTAATGCATGTTTTAATGCATTGCACTGTGTTGCTACAATAAACAATTATGAAGAACCACCAAGTTTATGAGCTTTTATAACATTCAAGAATTTAAATAGATGTATATCCCTGTACTACCACTCAGAATGTGCTGCACTGTCTATTACTTACATAAAAGAAATAAATACATAAAGTGTGCAGTGATTCAGTCAAACATTCTTAAACGCTCTCTATATATAGAAGAGTTTATTTGCAAAAACATATAATAAAAAACAGATTTTTATTGTGATTTCTCAATAATCTCAATCAAACTAATGCTAGGTTATTTTGATTAGATTAAAAACAGCCTGTCTTCCAACAAAAAACGACCCCATAGGTCGTTTGTGAAAGTACCTTATATGACCTATATTTACATTTTTAAGTTAAGCGCCCTCTAGCAGGCATAATAACAGTGACGTATGACTGTCACTGCCAATCAAAAATCGTGTTTTGTTTAAATGCAGGGGTGGACTGTTTTAATTACCGATCTCACTGTATTTCAAACTTTTACTGGGTGAAATTCGTATGAATAACAACAACTAAGGCTACCCATTACAAATATCCTGCAAATTATAAATATTAGCGCATTTACGTTTTGAACATGTGCACCCTTGGGTTTCAAAACACAGGACTTAAATACACAAGGTAAATCACTAAATTAACAAGACACGGCTGAAGACAATAATACAATTAACACGAAGGGAAGGTAGGGCACAGAGAGCACATGGCACGTGACAAAAACAATAACACTGTCCAGAGACGTGGCATATACGTTTTAATGGGTCATATTTTAGGGATTTGTGCAAACAACCCATACAGACATATTGGTTGGAGGACATGTTGGTTAAAAACTAACAAAGAAATACGGCTACTTAATCTGTTTTTTTAAATAAACTCGTCATATATGAAGAATAAGCAACAATAGGTAATGAAGCTAAAGTAATAGACAAACAATACCTTACTTAGAATAAATGTGACCAGCACAGAACTGCTGGTACCGATTACCAGCTCAGTTCGATCACTGAGTATAATTCATTAAAACACCAGTTCTTAACTGTTTCCCCGAAGGACTCCTCAATCAAGTGTTTATGTTCTGAACTAGCATTCAACTCCCGCAGTAATTGTCAGGCACTTCATTAATTCAATTAGATGTGCACGTTTCCCCGAAAAAAAAAAGCAAAAAAAAACCAAAACGTCATGGCCTATTCCTAAGCAGACACTATTGACACAGTTAAGCTCAGTAGAGAACCATTCAATCAAACGCACTAATGATTGAGGGGCACTTGGTCAGAGAACCATGTGACAGATCGATTTGCATAACAGTTGACCCAGTTGAGGCAACAAAAAAAAAGTTTACGACCCTGAAAGTCATATTCTATTAACCGGTTACACTTCAGAACTGCGGGCCACATCATCATGGTCCTCAGAGTAAATGTGAATACTCAGTAAATTAATTAGTCATACAGCCATTGATAGCCCAAGAAGAACATGTCCAAAGGGTGTTGTGAGCCCACTGCAAACCGCTTTAATTAACACATACATGGCTCAGGAGGAACCTTGGCTTGGGTACACTAAGCACATATCAAAATACTTTTCTGGGGAGCAGCCTGACGTTCCTCAGGGCTTCTGTTGTTTCTCACAACTCTAATCCATTCCAGCAGCTAATCTTCGTAAAACCATTTGTTGACAATTTACGGCCAGGGTGGGGCTTTAGTAAAAGGGTTTTGGACAACTTTCAAAAAAATGTATCCTATGAGAGAGCCTTTTTAAAATTGTTATGTTGCAATAAAGAAACTTAAATTCACAGTCACAGGGCTAATTATGCAAACATCCCTTTTCTTAAGCACCCATAAACAGATGCTTGCTCAGTGCTACTACTGTAGGCCTGTCAAAGGACAAACAGAAGAGCGCTAATGCAGAAGGTGAACTGCTTACCTGCTATCTTGACGTTGCGGATGTACTTTAGTAGGAGGGTTCCGTCAACTGGGTCCATTTTGGAACAGAGTCCCACTTTGCCAGGGCAGAGTTCTTTGTGCATGTTGTGGAGGGCGTGCGCCATCGCATATACTGCATCAATCACGAACATCACCTTTCCTTCTTGCTCGTAGGACGAGTCTTTTCCGATCCTCTCTTGATCTGACACACGAAAGAAAAAGTTTGCATAAACATCGACTGAATTGTCATTAGATTTTGACTGAATCGTCACGCTCACACCAGGAGAGCACTGGAAGAGACTGATGTTGCACATCTTGACGCTTTCTACAGCGAATGCGACCAAGTTCCTTGCCACTTCAGTATCTTCACTGATAACGAACCAATCGGTTGCCAGCTCGAGGCAACACTTTGGGAGACTTTTAAATGTAATAAAATAAGAAATGAAATAAAACACATAAAATAATACCTTACTTGACCTTACTTGGGGCTTGTTCAAAATAA
>NC_056702.1:5875658-5881571 GCF_018831695.1 Puntigrus tetrazona | reverse complement strand
TTTGGCGTGTTTGACACACATGCTTCAACAACCGGTCGAACAAAAGACGTTCTCATTAGCGCACTCAGCGCAGCATCGAGAGTAGCTTTTGACAGGGAACAACTTGATAATAGCCAGAAGGAAACTTCTTATTTATTTCTGACAAATACATAATGTTAATTATCAGGCATATATTGCTAAATAACTATATATACAAAATAGACTTAGCATAGCAAGCTGAAGAAACAGACTCAGAGGACTAAAATAAAATTATGAATTTATTGTTTTTTTTTGTGAAAATGTCATGTTTTCAAACTATTTCTTTTGAGTGGCTCTTCCCATGATTGCTTTTTTAGTGTTTTTCTCTGGATGTATAAGGATGATGTAGCACTTTGGGGCAAATATGGCCACCAGTAATCCAAAACTAGATGCTAGGATGGCAAATATCTCCACAGCAACTGCATATTTCCCTGGAGAACTCACATATGCTGGAACAAATGCAATCCACACAGCACAGAAGATCAACATACTAAAAGTTATGAACTTTGCTTCATTAAAATTATCTGGAAGATTTCTTGCAAGAAAGGCTAACAGGAAGCTCGCTGCTGCCAGGAGGCCAATGTATCCCAGTAGCAAAGAAAAACCAGCCAATGATCCTATAGCACATTCATATACTATTTTAGAGGTAATATACTGACTGTTTTTATAAGGGGTTGGGGATGCAGTAGTTAACCAGACTGTACAAATTACAACCTGGAGGGCAGTTAGTGCCATGACTGTGCCTCTTTGTTGAGCTGCTCCAAACCATTTCATTGCATTTTTACCTTCAGGCCGAGATGACTTGAACACAGCTATTACTACCATAGTCTTGACCAGGATGCTGGAGACACACAAGACAAAGCTTATGCCAAATGCAGCATGTCTTAACTGACACGTCCATAACTGTGGTCGGCCAATGAACAGCAGCACACACAGGAAACACAGTTTAAGTGAGAACAGCAGCAGGAAGCTGAGCTCTGAATTGTTAGCGCGTACTACAGGAGTGTTACGATGATGAGAGAAGATGACCATCACAAGAGCGCAGAAGAATGAGCCGAGCAGGGAGGCAGTGGTCAGAGAGATGCCCAGAGGTTCCTCGTAGGATAGAAACTCTACTTCTTTCGGGACACACTGATCTTTATTTGGATTGGACCAGAACTCATTTGGACATGGTGTGCACTCAATAGCATCTGTTAATAAAACAATGTTTAAGAGAAAATTCTCTTTCAAGTTCTATTAAATTTTTGGAATAGATTTCTACCTGTTGAATTAGAAATCTCTCCATCTCTGCATGGCAGGCAGTCAAAACAGCAGACAGGAAGACCTTTTTTCCTGGCTCTTCTGGTGCCTGGGGGGCAGCTCTCACTGCACACAGAATGTGGGGGCTAAGGGGTAAAACATCTGCTGTCATTCATATTCATATGCGTGTCCCCACAATGATTGTTATACCAGTCAACTTTGAACTTGTGGTGACATTAAATTATTTTTCCTACAAGGAAACAGCTTGTAAGTTTTTTTTGTGAGGGTTATATTTAGGTAATAAAAAATAAAAGTGGAGCTGTATTGTTTGCACATGTTTATATAATAACCTCATGGAAATCTGTGTATGTGGGTGTGCGTGTCATATGAGTTTTTGTGTCATATGAGAACATAAATTTGTAAACTGCCAAGGGAATGACATAGATATTACAAGGAGAAGGTAATTTATGAGGACATTACCTCATGTCCCCACTTTTCAAAATGCTTATAAATCTTACAGAGTGAGTTTTTTTTGAAAATCTAAAACCGCTGTAGTTTCCTGTAAGATGTAGGTTTAGGTGTAGGGTTGGTGAAGGATAATAGCACATGCAGTTTGTACAGTATAAAAACTATTACGTCTATGGAATGTCCCCATAATTTACAAAAACAAATGTTAGTGTGTTTTGATAAATTGTAAATATATGCTACAACATACCTATAGTTTTAAAAGGATTAAATAAAAACATTACTTTTTTGTTTTCAAAGTTCCAGTATATCGCATCCTCATCCAGTGTGAGCACTCTCCCTTCTGTAGCCCCTTCATTCACCACACCAACTGTGCTGACCCTTATCGCACCATCTGAATTAGGCTGCCAGTTCATCACATCATAGATGGCCAGAGCATCTCCATTCTCATCAAATGACACACGATCCCCAAAGCTTGTGGTAAAGTTCACTTTCTGTAGATAATGGGCTACCTGTACAGGTTACAGACAAGACAGGTTTAATATGTATTTCTGTATTGTATAAACAATTTTTTTTCTGTACCTGCCAGGGCTGAAGCTTGATTATATCAGCACAGCTGTTCCCACTGAATGGTCCTCTCCCCTCCTCACACTGCGTCAGGTCATGAAGTGCATGTGCCAAGGCATAAACTGCTTTATATGCATTATATGAGGCCCTCAGCTCTGATACATCAGTGTATGGTGTGTCTGTGTTGCTCAGATCTTCTTGCCCTGTACACAACTTTTTTTCCTCCTCTACATCTATCTTTCGTCCCCCAGTCTCAAAACTGCACTCAAACATGTTCTCCCAGAAAATTCTTACCATATTGTTTCTTGGATTGTTGTCAGGACGAAGGTAATACAGGAATTCACGCAGTCCCTGGATTTCTCCACGCCTAATAGCAATGCCCAATGTGCCCCCCAGAAAGGGCAGAAGACGCTGAGTGTGAAAGACTGGTGAGGTGGCCCAGGCTTCACTTGCAATCCACTGTCTGTCTGTCACATTTTGCAATGCCACCTCATCCATCAATGGTAATAAGTAGGCCTCTGTAGAGAACACCACCACCACTCTAGCTGTAGAGGCCTGAACCACTGCCAATATATTGTGAATATCTCTACGGTTATTATCACGAGGTAGCATTTCAGAGAAGTCAACGCATCCTCCAAATAACTGCACGTCTTGGTGGAATGACTGAGAGGCATGGATGCCGTAGTCGTCATCACTGTAGAGCAGACCAACCCAGGTCCATCCAAAATGCTTTAAGATCTGAATCATAGCCCGAACCTGGAAGGCATCACTGGGGATAGTTCTGAAGAAAGAGGGGTACTTTTTCCTGTCACTCAAACAGGAGCAGGTTGCAAAGTAGCTAACTTATAAAAGAAGTGTAGATGAGTACACATAATTTTCTGTGCAATTATGAGATTTTGTGCATTAAGAAATATATACAGTCTTTAAAATTATACATTTTAAAATGTAAACTTAAGAACAAAACTGTAACAGTACACATTTTACAGTTATAATTATTATTTGTTTAGTCTTGAAAATTATTACAGTCACACTTACCATAGGCATTCTGAATAGCCCCAGTACACTGGAGATTGCAATTGAGTGGGTAGATCCAGGATCCCCCACAACAGCAATCACTGGTGGTGGGCCGGCACAGTTTACATTGGAGAAGGACTCCTCTGTCCCGCTAACCAGAGCTGTGGCTGCTCTGAATGCCACTCCCAACTTCACACAGTTGTCATAAAGATAGTAACCAAGAGTGATGTTAGGAAGTAGGTTTGGATTCTTATTGATCTCATCTATTGCGAAGACCATAGTCTGAGCCTGCTGAAAACTTGACATGTCAAACCTATTAAGAAAAAAATTAATATATAACAAATCCACCTTCTGTAAATTATATACTCTTTATTCCATTTACAGATACTGATTTTGATGCAGCTGTTTGCCAAGAGTTGCTAAATTAAGCAACAAAGTAAATAAAAAAAATAATAAACCACAAAAGGACATTGTTAATTACAAAACAGTATCATTGTCCAGTCTGTCCCAGACTCACTGCTCACAGTATGGAGGTTCTGGCTTTTTTCTGAAGCTCAGCTCTGGGAACACTGTGAGGAAATGAACTTCAAAGAGGCCTCCAATTATAAGATCTCCATCCTGAAACATCCCGTTCAACTTGAAGTGTCCCTGGAGCTGACAGATGCCTGAACTAAGGACTGAAGCTGAGACACAGTTAAAGGACAGATATAAGCAGATTTTAAGAGTGATCCACATCTCTACCTATCTCCTTCTACCCACATGAGGGCCAGCTATTTATTTATAATAAAGACTGTGGGTGTTGCTTAAAAAAAAAAAAAAAAACCTGTTGATGCCAAGATCTCCCAGGAAATCAGATGCCTTTTATATTTAAATTATAATTTGATGAAGGGCAACTTTAGTCTTTGCTATTATTGCATTACTGCTTAAGTACAACAGCTGACTGATGGTAAAATTGTTTTTTTGTTTTTTTTTTATTATTATTAATATTGTAGATTGACCAGACACAATTAGACAGGTCTTCCCTCTAGATGGCAGTGTATTCCAACATATTGAATTAAATTGAATTTGTGTTTGTTCAACACAAATTTTGGACACACAGCCATTTCATATATAGTAGGTGTAAAGTTTAACTACTAGTGTACGGTGCTGATGTTTCTTTGGCCTGTAGTTTCACCTAAATGCAGCATTAATGATATCTCTTAGGCTTTTGTAAACAATGTTCTGACCTTGTGTTAGTGTCACCCTAGGCAACCATTACAAAACTTCCACTTATATTTACATTTACAGGGGCACTGGAGGTTACATATGATATATTCATGACTATAGATATATAGATATAGATATAGTCTCATTTAATTAATACATATTAGTTACTAGAGGATTCATATTATTATTTATGAAATATTAATAGTCTACGACCATCTCTTACTTTTAATAGTACTGCTGTCCTTGTGCACGCACTAGTTACATCTCAAATTGTCTACTGCAATTCACTTCTCAGTGGGATTTCACGAAAATGCATTAATAAACTTCACAGGGTGCAAACTTCAGCAGCCTCAAATTTTAACGGAACATTTATTGGGTTTCACTTAGATATCAAATTCAATTTTTTACTTATAAGGCTCTTCATAATCTATTCTAGCACCTTTATATCTGAGTGAACTTCTTTGTGGGGGTTCACCTACCCGATCTTTCAGGTCATCAGCTTCTGTGACTGTTGTAAACATCTGTACGTCTGACTATCATGGGAGGTTTAGTTGCATTGCTCTGACGATTTGGAATACTTTACTTCAAGACATACAGAATAGTTTTAGTCTTTAAATTTTTTAATCAAACCTCATACTCATTCTTAAACTCTTTTTTAGATTAGCTTGTGCTGAATGATTTAGTTATGTTATTGGATTCATCTATTCATTCATTAATTGATTAATTTGTTCATCTATGTAATTATGTATATATGCCAATTGAAATTTGTGAAATAATCTACAATCTTAAAATTATTAATTTGTATATTTTAAAAATTAATAATAAATTAGCCTGCGCTTGTTTGTTATGTGTATTGTTTATTCAGGTTTTTCAAGTGAAACAGAAACACAATCAGACATTCCTATCAGTTAGAGGTTTTTATAACATACAAATCTATTTATTTTGTGTACCTCTTCCCATTATGGCTTTTTTAGTGTTTCTTTCCGGGTGTAATACAATGATGTAGCACTTAGGGGCAAATATGGCCACAAGTAACCCAAAACTTGATGCTAAAATGGCAAATATCTCCACAGCCACTGAATATTTCCCTGGAGAGCTCACATATGCTGGAACAAATGCAATCCACACAGCACAGAAGATTAACATACTAAAAGTGATGAACTTTGCTTCGTTAAAATTATCGGGAAGGTTCCTTGCCAGGAAGGCTAACAGGAAGCTTACTGCTGCCAGTAGTCCAATGTATCCCAGCAACAAAGAAAAACCAGCCACTGATCCTATAGCACATTCATATACTATAATGGACCTGATGTATTGGCTGTTTTTATGTGGTGTTGGAGAGGCAGTTGATAGCCAGACTGCACATATCACAACCTGANGTTGAGCTGCTCCAAACCATTTCATTGC
>NC_056702.1:5871380-5875634 GCF_018831695.1 Puntigrus tetrazona | reverse complement strand
CGTCCATAACTGTGGTCGGCCAATGAACAACAGCACACACAGAAAACACAGTTTAAGTGACAACAGCAGCAGGAAGCTGAGCTCTGAATTGTTTGAACGTACTACAGGAGTTTTGCGGTGATGAGCGAAGATGATTATCACAAGAGCACAGAAACAGGTGCCGAGCAGGGCCACAGTGGTCAGAGAGATGCCCAGAGGGTCCCCATAAGACAAAAACTCCACTTCTTTGGGGATGCAATGATCTTTTTCAGGGTTGGACCAGAAATCATTTGGACATGCTTTGCACTCAGTGGCATCTGTGCATAAAGAAAGAAAATTAATTAATTAAAATATAAAAGAGACAACAAAGTGGTTCAATGGCTGTGGCTAAATGATATTGCTTTATTTTACTATTTTTATTATTTCTCGCCTGTTGTAAAAGAAATCTCTCCATCTGCACATGGCAGGCAGTCAAAACAGCAGACAGGAAGACCCTTGCGTGTAGCTCGTCTGGTTCCTGGGGGGCAGCTCTCACTACACACAGACCGTGGGGGCTTAAAGAGACAACAACTGTTGTTATTCAGGCAAGCACCGATATGTCTCTATTGTGTTTGCATGACCTGATGGTCTTGGGAGTACAATGCACTATTATTTATTTACACTTCATATTTTAAATATTTAAATAATAATTTTCACAAAAGATGGCATTGAGGATATAAAGGAATGATAAGTACTTTGTTCGTTTCAAAGTTCCAGTATATTGCTTCCTCATCCAGTGTGAGCACTTTCCCTGTTGTCGCCCCTTCATTCACCACACCAACTGTGTGGACAACTGACCCATCAGAGCTCGGCTGCCAATTCAGTACATCATAGATGGCCAGAGCATCTCCATTCTTATCAAATGACACATGATCACCAAAGCTGGTGGTGAAGTTCACATTCTGTAGGTAATGAACCAGCTGTACAGTTTGTAGACAGGACAGTTGTTATATGTTTATCTGAAATTTGAATTAATATAGAGCACAGCATATTTTTCTTTTCTACATATAGCAATTCTATGTGCCTGAAGAGAATCGCTCACTATAACTGTGGGTCTTACCTGCCAGGGTTTCAGGTTGGTTATATCAGCACAACTGTTCCCACTGAATGGTCCTCTCCCCTCTACACACTTTATTAGGTCATAAAGTGCATGTGCCAGTGCATAAACAGCCTTATACACATTGTAAGAGGCCCTCAGCTCTGACACATCTGTATATGGTGTGTCTGTGTTGCTCAGGTCCTCTTGTCCTGAACATAATTTCCCCCCCTCTCTGCCTTTAGTGTCGAAATTGCACCCAAACATGTTCTCCCAGAAGATTCTTACCATATTGTTTTGTGAGCTGTTATCAGGACAAAGGCGTAGCAGAAAGTTTTGAAGCCCCTGAATTTCTCCTCGTCGGATGGCAATACCCAGTGTACCCCCTAAGACAGACTTAAATCGTTGAGCAAGAAGCACAGGTGAGGTTGACCAAGCCTCACTAGCAATCCATTGTCTTCCTGTAACATTTTTCAAAAGCATCTCATCAATTACAGGCAACAAATAGCTTGAGGTTGAAAACACAACCACCACATTTGATGTGGAGCTCTGAATGACTCCAGCTATGCGTTGTATTTCATTGTGGTTGTTATCGTTGGGGAGTATTTCAGAGAAAGCCACACATCCTCCAAACTTCTGCACATCCTGATGGAACGATTGTGCAGCATTGATTCCATAATCATCATCACTGTAGAGGAGACCGACCCAGGTCCATCCAAAATGCCTCAAAATCTGAATCATAGCCCGGACCTGGAAGGCATCACTGGGGATAGTTCTGAAGAAAG
The DNA here is from genome assembly GCF_018831695.1 of Puntigrus tetrazona. NCBI lineage: Eukaryota > Metazoa > Chordata > Actinopteri > Cypriniformes > Cyprinidae > Puntigrus > Puntigrus tetrazona. The sequence continues at coordinate 5,873,795 of NC_056702.1, read as the reverse complement.
AGGGGTACTTTTTCCTGTCACTCAAACAGGAGCAGGTGGCATAGTAGCTAATCTAATTAGGAGAATGGAGAGCAGAGACAGAGAGATGTGAAAAAGATTAACCTAACATCAGTGCTAAACCCATTGCGTTAACTGTATTTATTTATTTGAAGAAATACATTTGATAATTGATGATAATTGTGATAATTCAACACAATGTTCAGCTATTATCTCTAAAAATGTGATTACAACAGAGTACATATACAAATCTAATATTAGTAAAACAGATATATGTTTTTTTTTTTTAAAAAGTGTCTCTTACCATAGGCAGTCGAAACAGCCCTAAGACACTGGAAATTGCAATAGAATGAGTAGAACCTGGATCACCTATGATTCCAATCACCGGTGGTGGCCCTTTGCAGTTGAGGTCAGAAACGATCTCCTCTGTCCCACCAACCAGAGCTGTAGCACCACGGAATGCCACTCCAAGCCTTAAACAGTTGTCATAGATTTGGTAACCAAGTGTGATGTTAGGCAGCAGGTTTGGATTGTTATTAATCTCATTGATAGCAAAAACCATTGTTAGTGCCTGCTGGAAGCTTGTCATATAGAAGCTGGAGAAGACAATACAAATTAAATTAGATCACGTGCGTGTCCCTGGACCACACAACCATTCATATGGTAAATTTTTTTTAAAGTGAAATTTATACATCAAAATATCAAAAATATATAATAGTAATATTATACATATTGCACATGCAGTGTGTGATTCCTGTAATCCATCACATAATATGATACCATTTGCTAATACTACATTACCATTGACATTTTAATGCCCATGCCAATACTAAAACGAAAAAAAAGTGTTTCTATTTTCCAGTTAAGACATAGGTTATTAGATAGATATTAGGTTTTCTTCAGTGTGCTCCTGACTCACAGCTCACAGCGTGGTAGTTTTGGTTCTGTTCTAAAGCTCAGCTCTGCAAATGCTTTGAGGTACTGAACCTCGAACAAACCACCAATGACAAAGTCTCCATCCTGGGACATTCCATTCAGCCTGAAGTGTCCTTGTAGCTTACAGGTACTTGGAATGGCCATAAAAACTACAGATATATAATTACAAGACAGGAGAAAACAAACATGCAGAATTAACCACATCCCTCTCTCTTTTCTGTTTATGTCACCCTTCACTCAGCTCACTCATTCATTACAAAGATTGTATGTGGCACAAATTTATAGAGCAGGTGGTGTCATTGGCCTCTCTGGAAATGAGGACGTCATCTTTGTCATTCTGGGGACCTCCACCAAATATGATATTATTAATTTATAATTATAAAATCGAATATTGTCAATATTTAAACTATACAGTTAACATTTTGTTTTTTGTTTTGACAAAATTGTCATTTACAACACCAGTTACACATTTTTTTTTTTATTTGTTTGATTTGCGCGTACATTTCTGAGCTAAATGTAAAATGTTAACAATCTTGTAAATACAATCTCATAAAAGTTTGAACATATCTGGATGTCTTTACACTTTGCATTGCTGTGTGTTTAGCAATTGTATAAATCATTATTGAAATGTTTGAAATATTGTCTGTTGAAAACTGTTGACTGTTGACTCATTACAAATTCTTCACAATCTTTAATCTGACATCTAGATGGCACTTGTGTACTTGAAATATCTGCCTGATCCTCCTGTGGTTATTACATAAGCTGTGGCCATTCCTCATTCCCCATTGCCAATTTTTTTCTGTAGTGTTAATTACTATTACTTGTGTGATGTGGCATGGTCAATGAACCAAATAATACTAAAGTAGCTGTCTATGCCCCCTGCGTGAACTTCTTAAGACCCCAGAGAATTCAATGCAAGCTACATCTCCAGCTCATTTCTTTTTTCTCTTAGGTTTGTTCAGTTTTTGGAAAATTGAAGATATCAGTTTTTTAAGGGATGTTCAGACGTATGTCATTCTTCATCAAAGATATCTGGACAATTCGTGCATATTTTACAAGGTGGCTAATTCAGATTATTTTTGCTAAATCACACATATTTTATTGCCAGTTTGTATGAATTTGTACAAATGACCGCAACCTGGCCACTAAACCTACCCATCACTGGGGTTTTAGACAAATCATACAAAATCGTAGGAGTGAGGTTGTACGAATTCATACAAATTAGCCACAAATTAGTTAGTAAGTTAATACATTGTAGCACCACCTATTGATGCGATTACAGCTCTCTATCTCTATGTCTCTATCAGTTTTGCACATTGAGAGACTGAAATTTTTGCCCATTCCTCCTTGCAAAAACGTCTCGGGTTACTTGACTGTAACCCTGTTCCCTGAAAAAGCGGGAGCGAGATGCTGCGCTGAATGCGCTAATGAGAACGTCTTTTGTTCGACCGGTTGTTGAAGCATGTGTGTCAAACACGCCAA
>NC_056702.1:5871027-5871280 GCF_018831695.1 Puntigrus tetrazona | reverse complement strand
TATAATACTGCTAAATAATTACATTTTAAACACAGTGGTATATACCACTTTCACAATAAACAATGCAGTTTTCCTATGCAGAAAATATTGCCTTACAACCCCCAGTGAGTGTACATTGCAAGGAGGAAGAGAGGTAAACAATGAGTATAGCTTGTGCTGAGGTTGTAGACGAGTACATGAAAAGTTTGCTTTGCTGTATATTGCTTAGCTCAAAAGCAATTACTGTGCAAATGTTTGTGAAATGACTATCTTT
>NC_056702.1:5867468-5870905 GCF_018831695.1 Puntigrus tetrazona | reverse complement strand
GCGGTAGTTTCAAGTGACAGTTTATGTGCTACTTATACAGGACTGGAGATGTTATAATGGCAATTTGCTTATATACATGCTTTTTTAGATTTATAAAACCATTCTCACATACTATATCTAAATTAGCAAAATACTGTGCATACAAGTTTAAACAGCATATTATGCACAGCCTCATCTGCATATAATTTCCATCCAGACAGGTGATTTAAGTAGCAACACATTTAAATTAGTTTTAATGTTGTTTAGATATTTTAGGTGAAAATAAAACACTGATGAAGACAAGTTATTCTTGCTTTGCAAATGCAATAGAGGGGACCACTGAAAGAACTTGCTTACCATTTTCTTAAACAAACGCTGAACTGCAACAGTGTTTTTCACAATTTTGGGAAGGCCACTGGCGGCCATCAAAGTGATTGCTGTCAGCATTAAGTGGCACAGCTCTGCACAATGCAACACATCTGAGTGCATCTTTACAGCGTCATCACACCTACATCCATGAATACCAATGATCAGACTGATCCAGACAGCTGACAAAAGATGTTTCCACAGACCAGTGGTCCATGCGACTGCCAAGCTAACAACTCAATTCAAGCTAAGTGTGCATTAGACATTGATGTTTGCTTCAAAATAAAATGTTTTTTTGAACGGAGGACGCAATTTTTGCAATTTAGAACAAGCCCAAGTGGAATTATCATGAGCCAAGAAATCTACGCTTTCGTTAAAAACACACTCCCCTTAAAATGTCATGGGAAAAGTGTAAAAGCAGTGCATCAATTACAATCCTTCCGTTTTATAGCTTATATTTTAATGGCTTTTCAATTAGTTACGTTTAATTAATTTAGTTTTATAACTTCTGGGTGATGACTGCATCTGATTTGAGCATTTACTTTAAAGGTATAGCTCACACAAAAAAATTAATTACCCCACAATTTGCTCACCTCCAAGCCATCCAAAGTGTATATGACTTTCTTATTTCAGTTTTTAAAAAATGTATCCTGGCTCTTCCAAACTTGGATAGTGGGCATTATTTTCAAGCTCCATAAATGGTATATTAATCCATTGTAAAACTAACCGGGGGGTAACACATGTTTTCTGAGGCGGATCAATGTTTTTTTTTTTGCAACAAAAATATTTCTGTTTTTAAAATTATAACCCAGATCACTGACTTCCGGCAACGACTATATAGCTCTCCATGAGCTGGCTGACCTCTGAATTTTGAGTTTTGAATAGTTCATTACATTGTAATGGGAGATATACACAGCAAGAAAAGAATGTCAGTGTGATGCATTAGTTTATTATAACTAAATTTAAAAAAATATATTATTTACTGTAAATACTGCAAATGGCACTTTTGACGGCATCTTTTGTGCTGCTGCACCATATATATATGCAAAAACAAGTCAAATTGAAAATTCTAGGTTAAACCAACAATTAGATTTAATTGTTGGCACTGGCGCTGCTTTTTCCGGTCATTTAAATTTGGCAAATGGAAAGATCATGGATCAAATTAAAACAATTTTGCCAGCAGCAATGGTATAATACATTTCCCCTAACGTTTATTCCTTTTGAATCTAGTTAAATGAGGCATTTTGTGTACAATCAATAACTGGGCTAATATATATTCACCAGCATCAGCCAGTCTGATGCTACTCAGTCTCAGACAATGTGCATATAGATATTTCATTTACAATTTGATGGATACTGCATTAAAAAAATTGGCAAGAATAAGACTTGTGCTATGCAATTAGATTAAGCCGCTGAGTAGCAAGCAAACTAGATTAGTGGTTTTCAACCAGTTCCGCTTCAGAATCCAAGATGAGTATCAAAACTGCACAAATAAAACGTCGTCGTTTTTTTTTTATAAGTTGCGAAGCCTATTTATTTTCCGATTCTATCAATACACAATTATGTGGATCTTTGGGGTCCAAACCACTCAGAAAATGCTCCTTAAAAGTCAGGATGCAAGTCCCCTTATTCAAAAGAGCAGTGAAATCAAGAAGCTACAGCAAACAGATGTCAACAAGCTAAACTTTGTCCTCCCATCTTCTGATATCACGGAGATCCATCTCAACATGTGCAATCCATAATCACAAGCTGTTCTCTGCATGGAGAATTTCCTGTATGTTCAACCCTGATAAAAGCAGAGCCGAGTGCTACAAACAGAGAAAGACAGTGAGCGAGAGATAGAGAATAGGAAGGAGGTAGAGAGGAGGAGAGGCAGAGAGAGCTGAACGCTGAGATATCCAGCCTTTTAATCCGACAGTAACCAGAGGGCTTTTGTGAGGGCTGGAAAATCGCAGCATTGATGTAGCGCTCTCTGCTATCTCTGGCTGCTGCATCTTCGATAAGCGTGGGGGTCAACACAGTCTTTATATTTAAGCATTGCATTCTCTCTGATAAAGCAGCAATGCTATACATTTCTGTACTCATTAACGTGCTATCTGATGCATTATCTCAATTAAATTCAACATGATGCGCTGAAGATTTTTTTTTACTAAATCTAACACCTCAAAAACGGTCACAAATCGAGGGTTTTTGCTATTTTTTTAAAATGATTTTTAGAAGTCCACCAAAACTATTTTTCTTTTATTGATCCTTTAGAAATCGTTTTGAAACTATTCATTCATTAATGAATTAACTAACAATGACAAATACATTTGTTGCAATCTTTGTTAAAGCTAATAAAATGCATATGTTTCCTGAGGTGCAATTACAATTTTTGTATGTTTGGTCTTCATTTGGATACTAATTGCCAATTTAGCCTCTGATTTGAAAACTCTTTTGGAAGGGGCTTGTCTGATTTTAATGTAAACTCCCACTGCTATGATGGGCTATGATGGGCTATCTTCGTCCTACAGTAAATATTATAATCACATGTAAAACAGTTTTTCAAAGAGCTTTTACTGTGTTTTTACTATAATAGCCACTAACTAATGGTGAAAGGTACTACAGGTACTACTAATTAATCACAGTATTAGACATGATAGACATGAATTATTCAGAAAGCACTTCCATTACTGATTACATAGACAATGATGCATACTTATCATGACACGATACTCCTTATTATTACTTATTATTTATTATCTTATTTTTATTATTTAAAATTGGCAAACTAATTTTTATATCCATTTTGGTAAAAAAGCCCTGCTGCTTTATATTTTTGTGAAAACATTAATTAATTATTTTCAGGGTTCTTTGATGAATAAAAACTTTAAAAAGAACAGAATTTTTTGTCTCCGCTGTCAGTTTTGATCCATTAATGCATCCTTTCTGAATTAAAGCATTCATTTTCTTTGAAAGAAAAAATCTTACCAATCCCAAATTTCTGAAAAGTAGTGCAAGTATCTTGTCCTATTAGTAATGCATGTGTGTGTTCAACAGAATGCTGTGAATTAAAGGTTCATTATTAAACTGTATTTCATTTTTTTTTTTTT
>NC_056702.1:5862646-5867463 GCF_018831695.1 Puntigrus tetrazona | reverse complement strand
TTAGCAATTTCAACATGACCATTTCGTGAACGAGACCTAATGCACACGCTGAAACACGAAACCAAACAACGGCTTTCTGAATGCTTTACACATAAATTTGTCCTGCAGATGTTTCATTAATGAAGCCTACTGAATAAACAGAGCATGCCAATAAAGTTGAGATCCAGGCTAAGAGGCCTTAAGGTTAAAAATATGCATGTGCTGTTTATGTTTTGCTTCAGTTGCTGACCTTTCTGCAAAAAACAGACACAATTTAAATGAAAAATATGACATCAAATGACTTCTATATCAATGGTTTTTCTAAAGAAGCACTCTCCAACAGCGATGGATGGATTAAGCTTCAGCGGGGGACCTCCCTTGAGCTCGATGTGCTCTCACTGAGCTCCTAGAGCGTGACGCCAATGAGAAAAGGGATGGTAAAATACTGCCAAACGTTACTGGGATTGGTTGATTACACCATCAGTGCACAAATCCACATCAACGGGTCAAACTGATGGAACAGGACTGACTAATTACAGAGTAAACAACTCTCTCATTTGGTCAACACCACTTTCAGGCACGTCCCAATCAATGTGAACTTCAAATTACTAGAAATGATCTGTCAGCAAGCACTCAGCTGGGTTAAACTGAAGCCTCATCTCTGTGACCATCATTACACCTGCAATGTGTACCGCAAAGAGTGACTAGAATGATTATATTGATGAATATCAAAAATAAAATTGAATGCTATAACTTTAAAATGGCTGATGCTACACAATTTCTTTTAAATTAACTAAAAAATAAAACATAAAATAAAATGCATTTAAGCATCACAATTATACAGCAATGTAAAGTATGAAAAACTGATATTAGAATGATTTCCTATATCTAGAGTAAAGGCTCATGTCGTTTTGCCATCATAAATAAATATGTTCTTTTTATTTTGTTTTTATGTCGCTGGGGTATATTTATAGCAATAGCCTAAAATTAGTAATATGCAGTAATATTAGTAATATTTTGGCAACTTTAAAGGCAAATTTTTTCAAAATTTTGCACTCTCAGATTCCAGATTTTTCAAATAGTTTCAAATCTTAATAAACCATACATCAATGAAAAGCTTATTTATTCAATATTTAGCCCTTATGACTGATTTTGTGGTACAGGGTCATATATTAAAAATGGAAAATGTTTAAACTGTGATAATATTTCACAATATTTGCTGCTTCGCTGTATTTTTGATAAAATAAGTGCAGAATTGGTAAGTGTACGTTTAATAACATTAACATGTTTAAACGATTATAAAAATAAAAAAGGTTAAAAATCCACTTTTGAACTGTAATGTGTGTGTGTGTGTGTGTGTGTATGTACTGTATGTTTAAACATTAAAATAAAGAAATAATTGAATGAATAAATAAATAAATAAAGGCCTTTTTTCCTAAAGTCCAGGCCACTGCTGTGGAACACTGCAAATAATACCTTGCATATTGTATGTAAAACCCAGCTCACAGCTAAGGAAAGGGATGAAAGGCAGCGATGTCACAGAATCAAGCTTTGATTCATACCCCAAATATGTTTCACAGATCCTCCATCACATTAGTCATTATCGAAAATGTCAGCTGGAATTTGGGCAAATCTGTGGGTGCCTGTTGACTCATGCATTAGCATTGTCCCTCTGAGGCTATATTTACACTGTAGTCTGTCTAGATGACTAAAAAAAACAACAACTTCTCACTGTGCCACTGACAATGTGCAAAACAGACTCAGAATTTTCTCAGAAAGCACAGGTCCTCTGTGGGCAACGCACACAGCATACTAGGTGACTTACATTTAGCATTTTCACTACACTATATCATATGTGTGCTAATAATTATGCCACGCTCACTCGGAGACTACAAAACAACTTCTTGTCTAATCATAGCAATCCAACCATGCAAGCTAAACCTTAATGGAAAATACATGCAGATCTTGACTGTTAATCTCGGTCAGGAGTTATTATAGCATCGAAAACACCCAGACTCAAGAGACTGTCGCTATGCTAACTCCAGATTCCACAGCGAATGATAAAGGTTTAGCAAGCCACAGTCGTAGTGGCCTCCGGTTCTGAATCAGTGCTTCCAGACAAATATTACATCCTCCCTTTGAGACAAAGCTGTTAGAGGATGCGACCCAGTTAAGGCTGCATTGTATTTCAATGTGTGGTCGTTCTCATGAACTAATAAAGCTGTGTAAACAGTCTAACACCATTTTCATTTCCCATGAGGTAGTATAAATCTGCTACAATGTGCATGGCAAATGCCAAATTGTTCTTTACATGAATAATCAAGCCTTATGTCAGCACATGTGCACTTCTGCTAGCATGCACTTCACATCTCCTGTTTTCAGATGAGAGCCCTTGGGTGTAGTGATAGCATGCAAGAATTTGAATGCAAAACTATACCATAAAAGAAAGAAAAGGCTGTGCTGAGTTGTGCATCTCATTCATGCACACAAACACATACACAGACAAAAAACACCTTGAAATGTATTTTTAAATCAAGCAAATAAAAGCAATTCAACAATGTCTGGTAACAATGACAAAATGTGGACGCAGAAATTTGAATAAAGAAAAAGTTGCCTATTAATAATAACAATAATAATGCATTATTATAAGTATACAGTAATACAGGACTTCTAAATCATAAATCAAGCTTTAGTTTGTAGTTAATTCATTGTAACTGTAGTTAATTGTCCTGTAATCTATAAATTATAGTTTAATTAGCTTATACTTTGGTTAAAATTTCTCAATAGTAGTGTAAAAAACACCTTTTACCCTGTCAAAATCAGCTCTGTTTTTATCAAGCCGTTCTATCCCATGTTGCTTTAAATGCTAATGAGCTCCGCTGACCCTGCCCTTCTCTTCCGTGGGGTGACCATCAGCCGCGAAACTGGCAAACTAGCACATTGTTATTAAAGGCATTCATAAAAAATCTCACTTTTTCTGTAGATGAAGCTGGATCACAAATGATTTGTAGATCGAATTATATAGATCAAAAAGTAGCGTTAATCCTCCGTCGGGCGTAAATTATGATTTTATTATTACATCAAACAACTAAAGACTTAAATCGCTTGTCTTCCCCTGAACCGGGTTCAACGTTATGAATTGATGACAGCTCACTTAGGGCGGGTCTAAGATAAGACGGTCTTGTCAATCAACTATCGTGGGAGGGGCATGTGCAGAACTCTTTCATTCTGACAGGAATCTCAGAACAGCCTGATTTGAGAAAGAGGATTTTGAAATAGGGATTTAAAAAAAGCCATTGGGTGAATTTTTCTGTGGCGGAAGAGGACACACACTTTATGTTCAAAGAACCTGTAAAGTGAATTTTGCGTCTGATCACCCCATTAATATTTACATAGACATAAAAAAACAATATTTATGTAATTATTGCACTGTAAATTGTTCTGCCTATTACATGTTCATTTGATGGCATTTTTTAAAAGATAAATCAAGCTGCCAAAATTTTAAATGTGAGCCCTTGGGTGTAGCAAAACCCTGCGTGAAATGTATTTGACTGCAAAACTACCCTAAAGAAAGTAAAAGCTGTCCTGAGTGGCATGTTTTGCATCTCATTCACGCACACAAAAACAGCCCACCATATTTTTTAATCAAGTGAATAGAAGCAGCGCATTTAATCACCAATGGCTATTCAAGAATGTGAGGTAACAATGATGAATTTTCTCATGGGCGCAGCAATTAGCATAAAGAAAAAGTGATTTATTATGTTGTGGCGAAGCGATGGATTTTGTTTCAGGCCAGATACTTCTTGCAGCACACTAAAGGCCAGCCATTACAAGCGAGCCCGCTGACAGGGATTATGCACGGTGACATTTAGAAAGCTGCAGAAGTTACAGTGAGCCCCTTTGCCACAGTCGCACATAATCTGACTTCCGTCTGTAGGAGGTCACCGCACCGATACTGAACCGAGAGGTTAATATCCTGCCCTGCTTACTGGTGCAGTGCAGTAAGTGCTGTAATGCATGGTAGGCTGCATGCTGAGAATTAGACGAGCAACCGTAGCCACCCTCGAGAAGGTCTGCAGGCGGAAACCCCTCCTCATAAGATNAAAGGACAGGCTCTGACCGGGGCTGAACTCGTGGCTGACGGGGGGCGCCACGGGCGACTTTTTCCCATGAGAGAAGCTTCGAATCAATTAAAATCATCATCTCTTATCCAATTGGCTGGATTGTGTTGGTTCCGTGTGCTTAGCGCATGGATGCTGCTGCTGTGCGTCAGAAAACATCAGACGTAGAACAGCTTTGCTGTGGTATGACTAATCAGACTCTGGTGTAAACAAAAGCCCATTTCAGGCGATCTGAGAACAGCAGGCCAAGTCTTTTACGATAGATTTGGCTTCTGCCTTTGCTCACTTTCTCTCTTTTTATGGTGCTCTGAAAATGGAGTGTTGCCAGAGGGAGAGGGAGAGATTCTTACTTGTGCATTTCTTAATGCCGGATCCCTTCTTCAAGGCATGGCGGCTGAGCTTGCAGTTGAAATTGTTCTCCCAGAACTCCGCAAACCAGATATTCCTCCGGTTGTTCTCGAGTGTGCGGCTGGTGAAGTAGCGATCAAAGCCTGAGGGTAGATCGATGAGATCTGTGTCACTTTAATGCGCTCTGTCAGAGTCAAAGCTCTCAACCAATGAACTTCAGAGAGCAACATGATTTGACGGAACATTTGCATCTAACATCATTTTCGTCTCACCGAGAATGTTCTATTTTTGCTATGAATAGTTCACACACATGAATCTGTCATCATTTGCTCATCCTCATGTCAGTTCAAACTAGTTGACGTTTTTGTG
>NC_056702.1:5862421-5862620 GCF_018831695.1 Puntigrus tetrazona | reverse complement strand
GGACACAAACCCATCAATATTAAGTTTGCATATTCTGGGTCAGTGTCTTACTATATGGTGACGCTCCACATAAACTTAATCTCAAACTTAATGCACACACTACTTAACATGACAACATATTACTAGTATACATGTGTGTATAAATAATAATAATAATAATAATAATAATAATATACATGTTCTATTTTTTTTTTTTTTT
>NC_056702.1:5860809-5862321 GCF_018831695.1 Puntigrus tetrazona | reverse complement strand
TTCTTAAAGCATCAGTTGTATTTGCCAACAAAAAAACCACACACAAAAAAACATTATTAATGCTTTACAGAAAAAATAACCTATTGTTCTTAGCGTTGGCCGATGATATTTAAGTAAGCAGTGAATTATTTTTAGCGCAAAATAAAAAGTACTATTTTCTGAAAATGACCTGGGTTTCGTTAAAACCTGATTTAAATCTATGATATCTCTTACTTTACTGCATTGAGAAATAGTTTGAAAAGTCCAGCAAATGAATTATCACAATCTAATATTAAACTGAGATATTTTAATGCCTGGGACGTGGAAGCACAACCTTCAATAGTAATTATCTCATCCCACGCTCCTAATGCAAAAGCAAAGTAACCGTACACTAACACTTAACATTCATAAGAGCATGACATTCTTTTGTTTGCAGCGGGGTGTAGTCAGCTGGCCCCAGAACAGTCGGGTCGGAGAGATGGCGTACTAGTGCAGGCTAGAGTCGGCGAAGGCAAGGCCGCTATTGCTAGAAGTGCCACCCCGCTCCAAAAACGTTGGCAAGACTCCCAGAGATAACAACTTGTGTGCTGGTCTTTCTCTCCGTTTCCGTCTTTTTCCAGCAGCAGGGCTGTAGCCGTGATCCGGGGCGGCCCCTGCCTCTGCTTCTCTGAGTGCCGTCACGAACCGTCTCTCGCCGCTGCTGGACACTTAGCGCATCTTGTAGTCGTGAGCGATAGCGGCCTCGCATAGCTGACCTTTAAAATCCAGCTCGAAGGTAAAATCCAGATCACGCTGGATGAATAAAAAAACAATGTTAAATCGCGATTTAATTCTAAGGAAAAAAGAAACAGGAGAGTTGCAGTGCCATTCAAATAGAAAACTGTTTTCACATTTTTTAATTGTAATAATATTTCACAACTAAATTCAGCCTTGCTTTGCATAAAAAACGTGTTTAAAATTTTATTCACCCAAAGCATTTGAATGGCAGTGTGTACATTTTTGCATATTTTGGCTACACTTAAAACGAAGCAAAAAAATGAGATATTAAATATTTTTTGATTATTAATTAGGTGGGTTCTTACTGCGTTCTTCTCGTTTGGCTTCATGCTGACGGTGCCGACTATCTCCTCTCCTCTTTTCACAGTCAGATATTCCTCCAGATAAAACACTGTCTGCTTCCAGTGTGTGTACGGGGCGTCTGGTGCTACAGTAAGAAAAACAGAAATAAAATATGTACAATAAATATGTAGCGCATTGTTACGCTGCTCTCTGAAACACTTGATTCTGATTGATCAGTTGTAGGATTCTGAGGTCGAATATTATGGCCTCTCCTGACCACTCCATGTTGTCTTTCTTCTCGGCCTATATATAATTTAAACTTCAATATCTAAATCTATATTTCATGCCCAAGTATATAATTATTTCAGAAGCAGCCATCCAGTAAGAAGGATAAACTTACAGTGAGCGGATCGATACTAGGGTCACGATCGTTCTGTTTTTTTTTTTTGTTTGTTTTTTTTTTTGTTTTTTTTT
>NC_056702.1:5853789-5860709 GCF_018831695.1 Puntigrus tetrazona | reverse complement strand
TATATATATACATATATATGTGTATATGCTGTGTCACAACTGAGCCACTAGTGGGCAGACATTGACCACAAACTGAACATTCACATAGGCCACTGTGGCCCAAGATGCAGAACAGAGAGAAGTTTTAAAACACGACACCTGTGGAGAAGCCAGTCTTTTTATGACACTTGGTGAATTCAATATTGAAGTAGGTGACCAGAGCGTGGACGTAATCGTTCCTCTGGACCTGCAGACAGAAGGAGGAGGTGAAGGACAGCTCCTCTGGCTTCACCGTGTAGATGTCCACTTCCTGAAAAAAGACGAGGAAAGCTCAAAGTCGCTGATTCATGGCCTGAGGAGCTTAATGACATTCTCAGCTGGGTTTCTTTTATATATATAGCAAAAATGAAAAATGGTTAAAAATGTATTCACCCTCAGGTCATCCAAAATTGTTTTTAAGAAAATAATTGATTTTTAATACAACATTAAACCATTCTTTTTAGCCAAAATATGAAAAAAGTTGACTATTGTAATCTCACATCAAATCCATTGGTATATCTGTGTTTTGTTTTCGCATTTATGGTGCTTGATCTGTGCATATTTGTCTCCCGATTCATGCAAGATGCTTAATCTTGAGAGAGCAAAATCATGAATAGAGAATTCATATTTTAGCTGGAAACAGTTGTTTGAAGTTCAAAAAAATTGTGGATTAATTATAGATTACTGTTTTTTATCAGCTGTTTGGACTCTCATTCTGACGGCACCCATTTACTGCAGAGCATCTATTGGTGATGCTAAATTCTTCCAAACGTGTTAACTAATCTTGAATTACCTGAGGGTAGGTATGGTTTAACCAACAAAAAAAAATGTCTCTGATTTTTCGGCATTCCATTCAAGATCATTTGGTTTGGAGCAATTTATTGAGAAATGTTTGAGTTAGTTTTTAGATCTTTGACTCTGCATTGCTGACTGTAATGTCTTCTGAACACAGTGTGTGACACAGGAGGAGATGTATGGGAAAATATTGGGGCCTTGAGATCAATCAGAGAAGCCAGGGACTTCATCATTTGGTCTCCATTTATTCTCAATGCTGTCTAGAAAGAAACATGATATATCAAAGAGATGTTTTTAGTAATTCTTCTTTACTGTGGACGAGACTAAAAACCTTGATCTCTTTCGTTCTCTATCTATCTCTTCTTCTAAAATGTCATACTCTACTGCTAGCATTTTAATAATAAGGATGTTATTACTGCTCTTGCATCAGGGCGTTCACACAGACTCCATCATTTCCTATTAGTGAACTGAGCCCTGCCTCCCCCACTGATATATCTACCCGAAAAAACAGCAGAAAACAGTTATTTAAGTGTGAACTTTTCTCTTTCTCTGTGGTTTTCGATTCCTCTCACATTTTCCATTAGACATCAAGTCTCCCATTTGTAAACATGCCCGATCTACTTTAGATTAAGTTGCAAAGCTCAAAGTTTGAAATGGAGCATTAATCACTTTATCAAACAAACCAACAGTGTGTGCGTNTTTAAGTGTGAACTTTTCTCTTTCTCTGTGGTTTTCGATTCCTCTCACATTTTCCATTAGACATCAAGTCTCCCATTTGTAAACATGCCCGATCTACTTTAGATTAAGTTACAAAGCTCAAAGTTTGAAATGGAGCATTAATCACTTTATCAAACAAACCAACAGTGTGTGCGTCACACTTCCATTCACCACTTAATTTAAGTACCTTCATCCATTATGTCCCAGCCCCGCTTCATTCGGCAGATCTGATCTTTAAAATAAAACTTTAAAGAAAGACCGGAGTAGGCTGAAATATCACGATTTAATTTCCTTTAAGGTCAGTTCAGGACACACTTCAATCAATAAAAAAAGAAAGGCTCCAAATGGGATTTGGCCAACTAAATGGCACTTAAAATTAAAAATGCATGTGTGCCATTTCATTGTATTTAAAATATCTTTTATTTTAAAGTGCCCCTATTACGGATTTTTGAAAATTGAATTGTAAATGAAAACGTCCCGCAAAGTTTTACATCTGAAAGTGCACCGTGTATAAAGTTATTGTCTCTCAAAATTAAGAATCGACTCAGTGAGTCGTTTTTTAAATGAGTCCCAAGCTGTTTTCTGTTGGCGTCAAAATGAAACATTGGTAGGCAAAAAACCAGCTAGTTAGATTATTAATTATTAATCATTATTTGATTGTAGATCATGGTTTGGTATGGTATTAAGCAGCTTAAAAAAGCCCACTTTATGTGCTTTGATTAGACTTCTACGTATCTACATTCTATATCAGGATTGTTCTCTGGTTTACATCAAAGTTTTAAATCGGATTAGTTGAGACAGAGCTGCTAAATTTATGTCTGTAAGAAGCAGAAAAGGCATTTTGTCTCAAATATTTTGTTCCCATATTATCTTTCAGCAGTTAAATGAGAGGTTTGCAGATGCATTTCACAGTCCGTCTGTGGAGCCGTAAACTTCCCAGGCTTGATGAATCCGATTCAACCAATAATCATCTCATCAGCACCTTCTCCAGTGGTTAATAATGAAATGAAATTGCATTTCAACGGATCATTATGTAACTGTCACACTGAGTGATACAGCTAATGATCAGTTACATACTAATGCTGCCGTATTCTCTGCGGATCTCACTTGAGCTTCTCATCTAGCACACACACGGACATACAGTACATGATTTCTGTGAAGTGTTTTAATGGCTGACCTTGATCAGGCATGCGTTGGATACCACTTGCTTTGAGTCCACGATGTCCACCAGTGGTTCTTTCATAGCTACGTTTCTGATGCAGGTCATGTCAAAACCATAAACGTTCTCCCACCCTGCTCAAACATAAAATCACTTTTTGATAAACAGCAGAACAATAATCTGCAGAAACTCAAAAAATCTCCTACAAAAATAAGTTGAGAAAACTTGAAAATCGTGTTGCCTTAAACTTCTAAAAAAGTTTTTCAAAACAGCGATCTTCAAAAAATGTAACTGTATTCAGCATAATAATAAGAAATGTGTCTTAAAGCAAACCATATAATGATTGTTTGACGACCACGTCGCTGAAGACTGGAGTAATGACTTCTACAAGATTCAGTTTTAAGTTTTTGGTTTGTTTTTTTCATATGAAAATATTTAAAACAAAATGCGTTTACTAGACAAGCACAACAGCATAAGATCTTAAGATTTGACTTCATAGACTTTATCTTGAATATAAAATGTTTTGTCTCACGGCCTTGAAACATGTTTATGCTTTAAAAAGTAAAACATCACAAAACAAAACAGTTAAAATGTATGCTGTTTAAAGGATGTTTTGACATTTAAACTGAAGGATGCACTTTTACATTTTAACTTTTTAAATGTATTTGCTGTATTATAGACATTTTTTTTACTGTATCAGCTTGTATGCAATTTGTATTTGGCTAGATAAAACTCAAGATGTTTGTGTGTGTGCTTTTGGGACTCACAGTGAATCTTGAAGTCCTTGTACTGCCTGTCTTCAATGGCCACCACGTACAGAGCAGCCCTGTCTGGGAACATCAGACCTCCGGGTTTCTAAAGATGAAGAGTATAGAGCGTGTGTTCATTCTGTAGAGACTCTGGCTGTATATACAGTACACACATTGGCATGTACGTTTTATACTACACACACACACACACACACATAAACACTGACCAGCCATTTATCTCTGGCGTAGATGACCGTGTTGAGCATGGACTCATAAAAAAGGCAATAACCCATCCACTCTGAGATGATAATGTCCACCTGATCTACCGGCAGCTCTGTCTCTTCCACTTTCCCTTTAAAGATGGTTATAACTGGAACACAGACAAATAAGGCCACTGAGACACTTGACAGATCCTTTCTACTCTTTGAATTTTTAAGGCCAGTTAAAAGATGTGGGTCAAACCATGTGAGAGAGACTCCAGCTAAGATTGCAGCATCAGCTTTTGTTGAACTCTCAAAAAAAGATACCGCAGTGGTCTAATGTCTGTTAGAAAATGGAGCATCACTTCATAGCAATGTCTCGTTCTAGCTAACAAGAAAACTAAAAAAAATACAGAAAGTGAATTGTTTAATTTGACCTTTGATTTTGACGTTTTAATGACTACAAATAATCACACTGTGCAGCAATTGAGTACAAAGATGTTTACATTATACACACACACACACACACAAATATATATATATAGAGAGAGAGAGAGAGAGAGAGAGAGAGAGAGAGAGAGATTGTCTTGTTTTCCTGCAAACCAGAATTCCAATAGCTAAGAAAGTTTAAGTTTTTTTTATTTATTTATTGATTTATTTATTGTTCTTTTAAACAACATCAGAATAAGGCCTTTCAAAAACATTAACATTTTATTTTAGGGTGTCTGGTTGCTTATTAGCATGCATATTACTACAATATTAACAATTTATTAGTAGTAATTAATCACATATTAATGTTTTATTCTAAATCCCTAATCCAATACCTAAACTTAACAACTACCTTACCAGCTATTAATAAACAGCAAATTCAGAATTTATGTAAAAAAAAAAAAATTAAGTTAACAGAGCATAAGTGTATGCTATTTTAAAGCGGCACTCAAAAACATTACGACCCCAAACTTGTGTGTTATTTTTATTTTGAAAATGAGACAAGAACACCTATTAATGTCTTTTTTGGTAGGACAGTGTCCTTGATAATCATTTTATCATTTCTATTTATTATAAATCACACTGAACATTTACAATTTAAATTCTTTTAGAATCTTAATATTCAGATACCGCAGAGGTTTTAAATGATGTACATTTAGGAGGCTTAATAGAAGAACGCTAGACAAGCGCCCTTTATCCTGTCAATGTCTCATCCTATTCGTCATTCTGTTTTTCTCACACACCCACAAGAGCACGCTAACGACACAGCGACACACACTTATACGACATCTACACACGTCACATCTGCTCACCACTGTCCAGGTGATTGGCCTTGATGATTTTCTCAGAGTATTCTGATATGCTTGAGCATTCGATCTGAGGAAGGGGAAAAAAAACAGAACAGAAATAAAACCCCAAACCTTTGAACGCCGGTGTTATCTAGACACACGTTGTCCTTCCCCTCGCAGTCTCTAAACATTGACAGCTTACGCTTCTTGCGAGCTTTTCAGTCCTGCCCATTAGACATGCTCCTCTGATCAGCCTCCAGCCACCCAAAGAGCGCTATTTAGAATTCACAAACGGTCCGGATCCCCGTCCCGTTGCCTGACAGAAATATACGTAAACGAGCACACAGAGAAACGGGGCTGTCAGTGGCCCGAGGCTAAAGGGAAGAGGAGAGATAAAGCTGGAAGCCGACAGCGGTATTAGCGAGAGGCTGAATCCAGACAGCACAGATCACTCTGCCTTCGTGACGTCCCTTGTGTTTTCTCAGCCGTCGTTAGTGTCCATAGACATCGCCGTCAAACTCCAGCGGAGCACACGGAGTCAGTCAGCATCGCTTCAGCCGACAAACAATCACAACCTTACATGGCAGGCCCACCTGTTTCTGGAAACGTTTCACGTACTGCGGTGGGTCAGCATTGTGTTTAAAAGTAATCAGAGAAGCCCATAACGCAGTCAGCACATTTCCACTCTCAGAAGAAAAGTGCTTGATGTACATGATCAAGGCGAGAGGAAAGTGCCTGGGCCTGGGCTGCCGTAAACAGAGATCAAGGGCAAAATTTTTGCAAACAAGACAACTTTAAACATGATGGTTTTATCTCTTTCTTTCATTCACAGTTTGGTCGATATGTCCATTTTAGTGGCTCAACAGCTACGAGCGCGCTTTGTTCATTCAGAAATATTTTGCTAAGCATTAAAGGACTTTTACCAGTTGAATACAAGAAAATAATTTGGCTTTTGATTCAGTTTGTAAAACTGTTGACTGTAATGCACTCATTGGCCGTCTGTGACTCTTCTAACACTAACTTGTGCTATACTTTTCTATTTGTTTTCTTTTTATTTATTATATAATCGAAAAAAAAAAACCTTGCCGCATCTACTATGTTAAGATAAGTGAGACTTTGATTGATTTTGATTGCTTCCATTGTAAGTCGCTTTGAATAAAAGTGTCTGCTAAATGACTAAATGTTAAATGTCTTTGTATAGATGTTAAAACATGCTGTTTTAAAATGACAGTCATAATACTAACCGAATTATGTTAACATACTCAAATAGATTTTTGTGTGTTCATTTCATTTAAGCGATTTAGTTTAATTTAACACCACTGTTTCAGGCTTCTGGGACAAACAGGATGCTTCATGGTAAACTTGGCTTAACTCAGTGTTTTCTTTTAGGAAGTGCATGTTTCAATCAAGTAGCTCAATCAAAACGTCAGCTTACTGCGCTTTCCCCTGTATTTACGTATTATGACAAATTTAGGAAAATAAAGTTTTGCACCGTATCCGTAGAACATAACTGAAGAAATTAAAAACTAAGCAACTGCTAAAAAGGTTATTTAGGCAACTTTTGTTCAGAGCCTGATACAGTGGTGCTAAATTAAACTAGTGTTTACAGTTACAACATTAAGGTCCTATATACTTCTTGTGTAAATGCATTACTTTACTTTTTTCAAACTAAGAAAAGAGTCAAATGAATGATAACTGACTACGTTATAGGTGCAAGTTACATTTTAAAGCAAATAATTATCTAGTTTTAAATGTCATGAAAATTCCACAAAGTCTTAAGCTATAGTAGGTCATGAATATTTTCAGTTTATTTTTATGAATTTGGCAGACGCTGTTACATGAAGCAGATTATATTGCATTTTATGCTATACATTTAATATGTTTATGTTTTCCCTGGAGCTGACTGTAATTTAGGCTTTGCTTACACTATTCTCTATTTTTACAGAAGTTATGCAAACTTTATTATTAATTATTTACCAGCTGCCAGCCAGTTTGTATTTTATAT
>NC_056702.1:5845104-5853689 GCF_018831695.1 Puntigrus tetrazona | reverse complement strand
TATATATATATATTACACATCTATGAACTTGTTAACCCTTTCTGCTTGAGTCCTGGACAGAATCAGAGACCTCTTTTGCTTACTGTGACTTAGAAAAGATGAAACGGCAGCTAAAACTGGACCTAGTGGGTGGATCAGTGGAGTGTTATCTAACTGCAGACCAGAAGCACAGTGAGGGTACTGATATTATCAGCACACTCTCCCACTCCGTCTCTCCTGATATACATAGATAAAGTTTGTGAGTGTAAAAAAAAAGAGTAAGAACCGCAGAAATGCGTGCACATTGCGCTCTAACTCACAGAAGAGCAAACACGCTTGTAATGAGTAATTTGAGTTCTCACCCCGTATACATGCTTGGCTCCTGCTTTGGCAGCAAACATGGAGAGGATTCCGGTTCCGCTGCCCACGTCTAGAACTATCTTATCTTTAAAGATGTGTTTATTGTGGTACATGGAGTTCCTATACGTCAGCGTCCTCACCTCATCCTTCAGCATCTCCTATCGAGAGGAAGAAACGACAACTTCAGTTTTAAATTCGATTTTTGTAGAACTTGGCGTTAATGTTTGTGAGTCCGTGACATTTTATCCCTCGTTTCTGCTCTTGGACTGGGCTATGGAGGACAATATATAGGACACAAAGCACAGTGTCTCCAGGATTCTTTTTATAGAGACAGGTCTCCATTTAGCCTGCTGGGATTAACTGATACACATCTTTCCAAGCACCCCCTCCCGCCGCTCTAATTCTCTCTCCTTTTCTTTCTCCATCGCACTATCTTACTCTCGTCCTTCTCTTTTTCTGTTATCAAGAACTGTTCTTTTATCTTCAGACAGATCCAATTTGACCCTTATGCTATAGATGTGCTGGTATCAAAAGTGCGCTCTCTCAGTCTCTCAGCTGGTTTCGGTGACACGTTCGAGTTCTTACGATCGATTAA
Organism: Puntigrus tetrazona; assembly: GCF_018831695.1. Classification (NCBI taxonomy): domain Eukaryota; kingdom Metazoa; phylum Chordata; class Actinopteri; order Cypriniformes; family Cyprinidae; genus Puntigrus; species Puntigrus tetrazona. Next base: position 5,852,755 of record NC_056702.1, on the reverse strand, counting down.
AAGTTCTAAAGCAGCTGCCTTTATTCTTTCTTAAAGCAACAGAGGAGGACGATATAAAAAGACAGTCGCGTGCATCAGGCTCGGTGGTGAAATCAGACTGCGGTCACCTCGTGGATCCCAAAGTGGGCGTAGGAGTCAAAGTAGTAGTCTCGTGATGTCATCTCCTCCGGGTTTAGTAGCTTGGCCATCTTGCCTCGGCCGGGACAGGCAGAAAGCGAGGAGACGTGTGGCGTGTGTGGGGGGTGAGGAACATGATGAACAGATGTCACTGGCTTCGGTAGCGGAGATGGTTGCAAGGACTGGGACGAGGGCGCATTGGAAATACGCTGCTGCTGGCGCTGCTGGTCAAGATCATAATATGATTAGAGGCGCATTGAACATTACCACTTATTACATTTTAGAAGTATATTTATGCATTTACTGACTTTAATCAGTATATATGCACTCCTTGGGAATCAGACCCATGACCTTGGTAATGTTAGCAATATGACCTGTTTGAGCTAAGGGGTGTAACGTCCGTAAAACCTTCCCGTAGATTATTCAAATGTTCTTCACACCGAGAAGGAATCTTTCTATGTTANAGATAGATAGATAGATAGATCGATAGATAGGCACTGAGGCTTTAGGTTTAAGGCTTAAGGTTTTTGCAAGTTATGCAAGTTATTTTTATGTGATTGATAAACATGCCAAAAAGCAATTAAAATGTAGACAGTTTTGTAAAAAAAAAAAAAAAATGTGTGAAAAACAAATAATGAAACAGATGGATGCAAGGCACAGAGGCACCTTTTTCTGCGAATGTTTTTTAAGTTAGATTTTTTTTCACGCGTTAAAAAGAGTGAGCGAATAAAATTAGTAGTGAATGAATGAATAGATAAATAAATGAATTCATTAAAACCTAATGAGAATAAAATAGACAGTTTTGTAAAAAAAAAAAAAATGTGTGGAAANTTTTTTTTTCTTCACCTTGCTATTCGGGGCTTGTGTTATTTAGTGACCTGTTAACAACGTCAACATTAAAATCAGGTATGCAAAGGTGAATATGCTAATGAGCTGGGGAGGGGGGCAAAATACTGCAGCACCAAGGACAGCGCTCAGCCGTCTCGCGAGGACCCAGTACACTACATAAAAGAGCAACGACTGCTCAATTCAACAAGCACTCGAGCAACTTTATCCTCTTACTGCACGCTTTAGGTACGAATCATACACTGATTCGATGCGTTCGAGATTTTGGAAAACGTCTCGCATCTGATGCCTGCCTGCTTAATCTTTACGCAACCAACACGCGCAACATCAATATTAATATAAACCTCTATATTTAGCGTTCGGTGTGGTCCGTGCGATCGCTTTCAAGACGTTTTCCCGGGAAATCGGACGCGTTACGCTCGGATCGCTGTGGTTTTTAGCCTGCATAGTCATACACATCACCGGACACTGATTTGTATGACCTCCAAAGCAGCGCGTCATTTTACGCAACCGTGCACTTGAACGCATAGGAAGCGTCTACAACGAATCCGGCGCGATTTAGAAGCAGATATACGAATGTCTGGACGAGCATCGCTGTATTATAGATGACTTAAGGGATCTTTGACTTACCTCCGAGCTCTCCGCCTCCGCCATCTTTCTCCGCAGGAGCAGGCACCGCGATGAGTGCCTCAGTCCCATACGAGCCAACGGGATCCGGATTAACTCGATAAGAACAAGTGCTGTCACTAAACGTGCCGGAAAAGTTTTAAAACGTGCCGCAATAAGCAATACTAGATTAGCGCGTTAAAGCGAGCCATTTGTTGATTCGCGCAGCAGTGTTTAATAAACAATAAATGCCTAAATGGAAACTAATACCGAAATTGTCATAAAGACTTCTTGGACGGTCCCTCAACTCCATGATTTCGACTCCTACTGAAAGCCAGCCGTGCAAAAGTTCTTCCACAGGTTCTAAGAGCCACTTGGAGACCAGTTGAGCCCCGGCTCGTCAGCATCCACATCACCTGCCGCTGCGCATCCCCGCGCTATACGCTGGCACTGACACGCTAGGATGCATCTTTTATTTCGCTTTAACAGATCGGTCCATTCTTTTTTTCAGTTCTTAACGTGTCATCTGAGCCCAGCTGTCCAGTCCGTGGCGTCGCGGTCAGTCAAGTGCGTCTGGATCGCGCTGAAAGTTGGAGTTGAAAGACTGCTGACTGAACTCGAGCGCAGCGAGCGCGGAACTGGAGCGATATCAGTAGCTGAATTAGTGCCTCCCACACAAGTATCGCACCTCCACGTTCTCCAAATAAAGGACACAAGGCCGACTGCGTTTTAGTCCATTTCAAGGCCGAACCTTTTCATTTACAGACGCTTTTATTCAAAGCAATCGTTGCATTCAGCGTGGAGCACGCGTCTTATTAGTTCATTCCCCGGGACGCGAACCCAGTGACCTTGGCCTTTCTGAAGCCATACGCGTCTTGTCAGTATTTCAAAAACTATTTTCAGTAGTGAGATATCAGGTTTAGAGTTTCCAGGAATTCCCTTTCTTAAACGTCCCTCCAACAAAATATCAACCTAATAAATTTAATAGAATGTTCATAAAATGTACATTTACTTACAGTGTGCTGCAGGGAATATCTAAAAAAAAATAACTAAATGCATATATACATATACATAAGTGTGACAAAGAAAAGAAAATACATTAAAAACATTATATTTCAGCTATCAAAGTCACATTTTTGCAAATTGATGTACTAAAATAACTACAAAAACTAATAAAAAAGTTATAGATATTTTACTTAAAGCAAGCGTAAGATGAAAAAAAAATTCATTTAGTTTAATTAAACATACTAAAGAAAACTAAAACAGAAATAAAACAATAAAAAATACAAAAAACAGTATGAAATGGCAAATATTTACATAAAAATAACTAATACTGACTGAAAATGAAAACAGAAAATGAAAACTCTCCCTCTCTGTCTAAAAAATTGTATCTCTGTGATTATTAAAATAACGATAACACTGAATGCAATTTAATGCAAATACTTATATTTTCATTATCGTGCTTTTGCCGCCTTCATATTTCATATAGAATAAGTGGATTATTATTTGAATAATGTTCATGGTGCATGTATAATTAGACATCCATTGATTTATGATAATGCATTTAATTAGTTTTTCGACTGCAGCTCAAGGCCGCCCCCGTAAAAATATACATCGTTTCACAAAATCTTCATTTTTTTGCATTTATTTACGGTTAGAGCAGAAGAAAGTTTAGCAGCAGCTGTTGTCTGTGCCAAGCGAAGCCCACAGTGGAGCGGGTTCACGAGCGTCTGCACACACAGAGAGGTGTGGGATTCTAGATTTGGAGTCGACCGGCGGCCCCCTCGTTGTTTTTACATGCCACCCACTCATCTGCTTGTGTAATCCCTGGAGCTCATGTGGGAGGCGGTCCTGGACAGAACATATACTCTTTCTCTTCCCGACACGCACACACACTTTTGCACGAGTTTAAAGATCAGTATCCTCTCCAAATATCCGGCGACGTGTGATATTAGGAATGAAGATCGTGTTTTCTTAACACTGAAAATAAACAAACTCAATCAGCGCTGGTTTCACGGTAACGGAGCTCATGGTGTGATCTACTAGACCGAAATAAAGGTACGCTCTATTGTATCCTGCTGAGAGGACTTCCAACACATGGGCTGCTCATGTATAACACTGAAGGACGGATGCCCACGCATGCTGAGTAANNNCACACACACACACACTCATGCGCGCTTAAAACATATCCAGGAGAAAATGTGGGCAGCGAACAGCAAAACACTAATTATTTTCTGAATTTCCAGAAGCCTGTCGCTCTTTTTCTGGCATTGAGATTGTTTGTGTCAAGTAAGCATGCTTGAATCGCACATATTTTTGCTTTCAGTTGTGTCATCTCGCTCTTAAAGGAGCAGTCCAGCCAAAAAATAGAAAAACCTGTTGAAAATGTACCCCGAGGCCGTCCAAGATGCAGATGAGTTTCGTTTCTTCATCTGAACAGATTTGGAGAATTTTGACGTTACGTCACTTGCTCAACGACGGATCTTTTGCATGCAGTGAATGGGTGCCAGCGGGGAAAAAAGAGCCCGGGCAGCTGGTGAAAACGTTTCGGTAATCCACAAGTAATGGAAGTAATCCATAAACCGCTTGTTTGTATGACACAAATCCAGAATTGTGATAAAAACTCCCAACAAAAACACTAGTCCTCTAGAAAAGTGCTTTCTCTTGTGAAAAGGTTGTTTCTTCTAAATCAAGAGAGAAATATAAACAGATAAAGCGCTGTTTACAAACCTAAACATACGTACACACACACACACACACACATATATATATACACACACCAGCAGTTTGGACTCTCATTCTGACGGCACCCATTCACTGCAGAAGATTCGTTTATGAGCAAGTGATGTAATGCTACATTTCTCTAAATCTGTTCTTAAAGGAAACAAACCCATCTACATCTTCAATGGCCTGAATCGGTGCGTGCATTTTCAGCAATTTTATTTCTTTTTTGGGTGAACTACTCCTTAAACGACAACAACAACAGTTTTTCGGTTGAATGTCTTTATCTCAGTGTTGAAACGGTTCTGAAACAGCGGGACCGTCCTTGGCCTTGTCGTCGGCCTGCTGAATGAAAGCCTTTTCCTGAGACTTCATGGAGGAAGCGTGTGCGTGTACATGTCTGATCTGTGAGTCGGTGGGCTTCTTTTGTCCTTTTCACTGTCCCTGGGGCCGCATTCATGCGTCCGTTCACACGCATACACACAAGCCCCTGCCGTCCGCCATGAAGGTGCCATTTAACAGATTACAACTGAGGACGGCACGAGGACACAACAATAAAATAACAGGGGAGCGGCAGACAAAACCAGACAGAACCAGGCGGGAATCACAATGATAAGCATCAGTTCAATAGGCTGAGCTCCTTTTCAAAGTTCTCTGTCATGTGCTGCATTATTAATCTCACCCTTTCTTGCCATCTTCCCGGTGTTTGCATGCTTGTTGTCCCTCATGTCACCGCTCNTTTTTTATCAGGGAAAACAGACAGAAGATGCAGATGCTTTAGTTGGCGCTCATTTCCATTAGGGGCCCCAGCAGAGCCAGAATACAGATCGGCGATGACATTTCTCGCTTTAAGTGGTTTCTTCGCTCTCTCAGTAGACTCTTTCCATTAATTCAGACGTGATGGATAACGTTTTTCCTCTCTAATGCTGTTTCAGCTGGAAAGCCGTGTCACAGACAGGTGACTGCGGCTTATATCCGCTGCCTATGGCGGCGTGTGTTCTGATAATGGGGTTTTGACTTTATTAGGTTACCGGGATTGAGGTTTAAAAAAGAAAGGAGCACAGAGGAACTTCGCAACTGGCGTTTGAGATCAAATATCTCGACGCATTGAGAAGCTGTCGGGATTATTTCCATAATGTGAAGGATTTTGTGAAAGTGAATTATTGACGTCCGTTGGGAAGCATAATTTATTTTGTCCCTGCCGTGTCCTTGCTTTCATCACAGCTGGGGGACACTGACAGATGCAGGTACTTAAAATAATTAAAAGAATCTTTATGACAAATCTATATTTTTTTTTCGAAGCTTACATGACTCTGAAATAATGTTAGTGACGTGAAAAACACAAATGCAACACAAACAAACCTGATCACAAAAATAAGAAACGTGTTGTGTAGGGAATGCCCATTTCCTGATGAATTATAATATAATTTTGACTCACGTAATATGGTTAAATATAATAAACTTGATTAAAATACAATAATAAATGTATTAAAAATATACACTTTATCCATGTTACTCATAATATGACATGGTTAAAATATAATAAATGTGAATAAAATAAAATATTTTTGTTTATAAAATATAAGCTTTCTTTATGTTATCAGATAATTATACTTTCATAACTTACTAATAATTCATACTGAAATGTATTTATTATTATGCATGCTTTAACCATGCCATATCATGTTCATATTTTGCTGATATTAAGCAATTTTAATGTATGCATTTAAAAAATATGAATCGGGCTTATTTAAATTAAATCCTATAGATGCAAATTTATAATAAATATACAGCGATAGTTCACTCGGAAATGAAAAATCTGTCATTTGCTCACAATTACATCATTTTTAATACAGTAATAATATAGTAATGTGGTAGTCAATGGTTACCAACATTTTTGATCTTATTTAACAACATGAAAAAGATGAGCTATCCCTTTAAATCCAGGCCTAAATATGTCACAGGTTAAAGATGAACAGGTTTTTACAGTTGCATTCAGTTAAAAAGTCTTTATTTACTATATTCAGCATCACGTGAGCCCGGTTCAAATCAAACCCCAGGAGAGGAAAACAATTGATTTCTTCAAAGAACGGGACAAAGCAACTTACTTAAAAGCACTAATAACAGTTATTAGTCCACGAGCAGCCTTTAAAGATGAACAGCTCGCTGGATTTAATCTGGTGAAACGAAGGGGCGGGCTGTAGTTACATTTCCTCCTCACATCCTGCGCTGACCCTCCGATACCCCGCCGACTGGACACGCGCCTGCGGAGCTACAAGCCTCGCTGCCCGGCCGAAAAACACGCTTATCTACCGTCAAGGTAAGTTTAAACGCGCTACGTTTTCTCTTTGCGCGACGAAAAGGGTAGCGGCGCTTGTCCCAAAAGAGCAGGTGGTTCTAGTGGGAGGGAAAAAAAATACTAAAGTGTGCATCGCGGTTTTATTTCGTGGACGCTCTTGAGCGCGGAAAGTGTCGCAGGATCGACGCGGTAAAGTGTAAGGCCGAAGAAAAGAAAGAAAAGGAATCGGCTGCGTTGAATCACCACGTCTTTTCTTTTCTTTTTTTTCTGAACGACCACCATTGCGTTCATCGCACGCGGGGTGTTGAAAGCGACGCGGGTGGATATCATAACGTGAACTGAAATAATTCAACACGCACAGAGAAGTCTTTTCTCTTTAGTCACATGGCTCAGAAATGAAAAGCGAAAAGGCTTTAAAAAAATACAGGTTTTTGAGTGAAAGTGTCACTCGTTGCATAGCAGCAGCAACAACAACAACAACAACAACAACAACAACAACAAAAAACTCCTTTAAACGGCAATGAGCGATAGTAACACGAGACCAAAGAACCTTTCAGCTTCCTCTAACCTTAACCTTATATACATGATGCTATCAACACATTTTGGAAACAAAAAGAAATGCTACATTGAATGTTACTTTCTAAAAAAAGCCACTTGACTTATATACACTATAAAATATGTTTAATAAGACACTATATGTAATTGTACGTTTAAAAATGTCATCTTTATTAGAAGTAAAGCCTAATATAACCAAATAAGCTACTTTACAGAACTTTTCTACTTTGTTGAAAAGACAAAACAAATGATTTTTTTCAGTCTTTGGTAGTCTTTATGTAATGTAAATAATATCTAAATAAAATAGCACTTATAGTACAAAATGTTTTAAAAATCCAACATTTCCTTTGAAGTAAATCGGCGTATAGAGTAAATAAGAAGGCTTCCTTAAAATAGTTGAAACACTTCTTTGAATGCTTGTGGTGACCCGTGACGACGGGAAGCCTGCATGTGTCCATGTCCCAGCCGAAGCCACTGGCCTGTCAGCAGAGCGGATGAGAGCGTAGT
>NC_056702.1:5763947-5845004 GCF_018831695.1 Puntigrus tetrazona | reverse complement strand
ATCTCATTTTAAGATCCGAGGATATTTTTTTGATGACATGCTGTGGCTGTGCGGACAGATTTATGGGAGCAATTAAATGTACTAAGGTGAAAATTATAGTTGGAGGATTTGGATTCAATAGCAAGCAGAAGCACAGCTCTCTGGGTAATGAACAGTTGGCTCATACCTGACACCGTCATCTCTTCCAGCACCACTTCCTCCAGATCATGCCAGCTTTCCCTGGGAATGAGTCACCACCTTCAACACAGTTCCTAAATCTGATTCAGGATTAGAATTTTTAATATTCATTATTTGTACAATATTTATTAGTAATTCTCATGCTTGCTGTTTTTATTTCTACATTTTGCTATGTTGCATTACAGGACACTTTTAATTTGTATACATTTGTGTGTGTATATATATATATATATATATATATATATATATATATATATATATATATATATATATATATATATTTTTATTTAGATTTTTATATATTTATATATATTTTATATATTTTTATATTTTATATATTTTTATATTTTATAATTTTTAATCATTTTTGTTCTAAAAGGAATTTTTGAATATTTTGGTTTCCCAAATGATCTTTCTCTGAACACTTAGTGTGAATGACATGGCAAAATAAAAGCTTCATTAAACCACAATAAAGAACCTTTATTTTTAAGAGTGTGTGGAAACTTTAAATGACTTAAAATAAAACATTAAATAACATCAAAAATCAAGATATTCTTTATTGCATTAACCCACATACAAATATTTTTCATTGAAGAATCAGATATTCTGCAGCTAGTAAACCCCAGAAAAAGAAATCCATATTCTCATCCTGTAAATTGCAATCAACTGGAAAAGTCTATACTGGAATATTGTAAAGAATGAGTCAAAACTGCTGCCTTGAAGTGTAAAATGGAGTGAGTTAAGCCTTTGTTGGGTTTATAGAGCAGTTATATTGCAGTATTGATGTGCTGGTTGCTTTTACTAACCTGTGCCGATGAACATGACATCGTACTGGCCATCCTCAGCTTCCACGGTCCACCACCAGCTGAGTGAACTGGTACTCCACATTCGTTCTCACCACGATGGGCTTCCCCATGGGTTGCACAGGGTTATACATGGCTGGGTGCAGGCGCGCGAATGTGATTACATCATCAGGAAGGTCTTTGGTGGAGTCAAAGCCTCCCAGAGCATTTGCTGGGACACTATAGTTGATAAAGGAGAGGGGAGATTCCTTAGTAAAAAAAAAAAAATCTAATTGATGCACAGGTTCAAGTTTCACTATTGCACTCTGAATGTTTTAGTTATTTTAGTCACATGATCAAATGTGGCCACAGCAATGTATTTTTGCAAGGATGATTTTTAAGAACAAATTTAGTTTTAGAACAATATATTATTATTACCTGTTGCAAAATAATGCAATGAAGTAACAAAGTGCACACATATGTGAAGCTGTAGTTTGTCATTTTGTGATAATACCAGATATATTGGCCCAGTACTCACTGTGCCAGGGCGGTATGGCACTCTGCCCTGGAGGAACCCACTGGTAGTTTGGCCCGTCCCTGTGGGCATATGGACCTAGAAATACCCTTCGGATGTTCAAGGCTATGCACGATACATGCATATGGCAGACCAATAAAGATATTACTGAGGGAAGAAGAAGAAGAGAATGGAGGTTAAATCAAGTCATTGATAGAATCCAATATTTGACACATTTTTACAGAAATGTAGGCACAGCAAACAGCTGCACAGGACTGATGTGGGGATTTTTGAATCAAGATTTCACACAACCGATCGAAAAGTTTTTATAAAAATAAATTGCAGTATGTGTGTGTGTATCCAAGCACTTATTCCTAAACAGCCATGAGAACAAACACACTGTAGTGATCTGGGGTCCATAGCATTTGTAAAAATGTTAATTAAGCTTAGTAAAATCAATTAACTACAGGGCACATGAATAAACTAATTCCCCATCACTCGGTCAGGGTCCCAGACATAAAAATACACACACACACACATACATGTGCTTACAGCACACTCTAACACACAGATAAAGCAAAGGAGATAAAACACTGATCCATCACTCCTGCATTCAAGTTTTTCTCATTAAGTGGTAATATTAAAAACAAGTCCTCAGGAATGCTCTTCTATTCATCTCTAGAAACGGGGGCAATTTAGAAAACCAATTAAAGCAGTTCTAATTCTTTAAAGCCTCATGAGTGAATTTTAGAAAGTGTTGTATTCTGCATGCATACATTAAGGAAATCAGTGAGGTGGGAATACATGGAACAGGATGTGCAGGTTTTGAACGCACTGTTGCCTCGCCTTTTTCTAAGCGCTTTTTTGGTAGTGATTAATCGCGATATGTTGTCCTCTTCCTCATCTCGTGTTTTGAGCATACACGCACACCTCCATACACACACACAGTGTACTCATCCATCATCTAGTAAGCCTTTTCTTCTTTTGAACATCCCGTTTATACTTTTGTTACTGCCTTCACCCCTCCCCAAACCTGCTGCTCATCGCCAGCAAGCCCAGAGAACAGAGTGGGTGTCTGGCTGAGGAGTGAGATCTCAGGTTACCACCTTAATCATATTTTCCTCTGAGCTGTGCTGAGCGAAACTGAATGGGAACAGGCAAGAGGAGGTGGCAGAGACTAGGATAAAGGGTGGAAATTCTCATCCAGAGTGCAGCGATGGAAGCGTCTGTCTGAGGTCTAACCAGATTATAGCGCTGAGAAGCTTCCTAATCATTCAAACATGGCTCACACACATCACACAAAATCACTGCCATCTCAGAGAAGATAGTTAGAAGGAAGGAACAAAGACCAGGAAAAGGTGCAGAAGGAGGGGGAAAAGAAGTGGAGAGATGAAATGGAAAGGAAGATAAAAAGAATGTAAGAAAGGAAATGCAGAAACACTAAAAACAAAACAATGAAATACAAAACAATAAGGAAAAACTGAGTATGAAACAGAAAAAGAGAGGAATGTGAAGGGAAGGAAGAGATTAGAAAGAGGAAAGGAGTGGAAAGGAAAGGAAAGGAAAGAGGAAAGGAAAAGAAATGGAAAGGAAAGGAAAGGAAAGGAAGAAAAGGAAACAAAGAACAAAGGAAAGTCCACTTACAACTTCTTTTTAAATTGTCTAATATGCTTAATTGTATGTTTTATTATGTCTCTATTTACCTGGATGCCAAGTAAAACACAGCGTAGATTACTGGAGTTCTTTGGGTCTTTAGCACTCATCAGAAACACATCCTCTGGAAGTAGAGAAATAAAGAAACATTTTGGAGTTACTAAAGAGTGGATAAACACACATTAAACTCTATTATTAGCATCCTGGAATGTTGCCGGGTGGGATTTGCAGTATTAACTATTGCAAGTTTGCCCATGTACTTCGAGCATCCCTACATCTTGGAGTGCATAGAAGTAGAAAATTGTTTCTGAGTGGAGACAGCACACCATGGATGCTGCCGACTTAGATATTTCTACATTTCCCACAAGATTCCTTCAAATATACCATTTTGACTTTACATTCAAACTCTTATATCTATATAGTTATATTGAGGCTAGCATTCTTTGCAAACATTTCTTACGTGCAGTTCAGCAAAATATGTGTCCTATTCGTTGAGGCAGGAACAAAGCATTGGGGCTTGGCTTTCAAGAAGGCTGTCCATTTGTTCATCTAGACTCCTATATCCACCCCATGTCATTCTGAGAAAATGCAAGCATTTCTAGTCACAGGTCTTCTGAAAAAAACATATTTTATAATGCTGACATTACTACATGTCTACTTGTGCATTGTTTATGTTTCTGTATGTGATGATACCTCATACAGTTGTCCTATCCTTGGAGATAGTAGCTTTGCCTATATGTTCATCATCCATATGCATTCTCTTTGAAACAGAGGAAGATCTTGTCATCTTCCAGGATTATAAGCTCTGTAGGGGATCAGGTGTATTCCTAGAAACCTGGGGTCTGGAATACACCACGATGCACTATTGTGGCTTCAATTTGGAAAAGTATGAAAGAAGATGCAGAAGAAATTGAGTTATTTCAAACCCACAGAAATTACTGCACACTTCATTGAATCCCTTTAGCTGTTCCAAAATAGGCCAAGACCTCAGTGTAGCTACAGTTACAGGAAGTCACTCTTACCCAGCCGTGACTGCTCTCTCTTTTGAGAAATAGAGAATGTAACACGTCCCCACACACGTAGGCGCTGCACGCTAGCGGCATGCGATGCTGCATGACGCCCAACAGGATGTGAAACATAAACAGCCAGACAGAACATTTACCAAGCGAGCTTACTTCGCTCATGCACTGAGAGTGTGTAACTGTCCGTGAGAGGCGTAATGACAATTGCAAACATGTCATTCAATACATCGACCTGCTACAAAAATGATTAAACTACTTCCAGCCAAACTTTTGAACGTTTGCTCCATGCGCTGATCTCTCTTTGAAGTGCAGGAGAATATTCATCAACAGCCATCAAGCTTCCATTGTCTAGAAGATAGCGAGATATTCGCGGTTTCTGGCCTGATGAGGCTTTGATGGAATATCCGCGTGACTAACTCTCCAAACAACACTGGATCTTTTGTGCGTAAGGGAGACAGCTTTCAGAACTGGCTAAAAAGAACTAACGTCCGGCGTATCCGTAGTAACAGATGGCGAGATTAAGGTGAGATAGGCGCTTCAAAGCGCACCTTTCCCCGCGATCATGGGAGGTATTGATGGCATTGGGCGCTGACCCTGTGTGAGGGGCTGAAACAAGAGCCACTTGCAGGAACAGCTGAGAGAAGCGATTTAACTTCGCCCAGGAAAACACTGACCGACTTCTCCTCACTATCTTGATGTGCCATTCCTTTTGTATTTCCATAAGTCTGTAAAATGCAGATCGATGTCTAGAAGAAACACTCCACACACTCGCCAGAGCTAATCTCTCCTGCAGACGGCCACAAAGAAGGTGCTTCTTTCTCTCCCGCACCGATAGTAGGCACATGCAGATTGTGCGAAAGGACATAAATCTATGCTGAAACAAAAGAAAACTCCATAAATTTATGCATTTCTTTCCTCTACTACATTTACTCTTGGTAGACACATGCTTAGTAAAATAACATATACTGTATGATGAATTCACTCAGAGCAGCTGAGGTAGAAATTGAGTGCTAGGATAAGAAATCGCCAAAGGGTCTATAGAAACACATGGACAGACACATATTCAGAGCATATGTAGAGGGTCTTTCTAAACTCCTTAAAAATACAAAATAAGAGTCTGAGACAATATTTCAACCAGAATTGGGCAACATGACTTAACACTACATCACATTATACTGAAGAAGCTTATTAATTTCAACTGTTTTCTTTGCTCTCTACACACATTAGCAATAAATCAGTTACTTAACCACGTCATCTTAAATAAATTAAATGTCACTCACTCGTAAAGAAAGTCAATTGATAATTTGCTGAATTAATCAACATTTTGGAACAAACTAATAGCGTTCAGTAGCGAAAGTGCTCTGAGAGGCAATCACATGTTGTGTTCCTGAATAATCAGTCTTTTTGAACTAATTGGTTAATTCGTTCTTGACCGAACTAGCATTTCAACTAACTGAATGGAATGATGAAGTGAGCCCACGATAAGTCGCTTGATTGATGAATGAATTTTTGACAAATCACAGTGAATAATTACTCAGCAAATCACCCATAAGAAATCACTTGATTAGTTCCTGAACTGATCCACATTTTTTTAAAGAACAAAACACAAAGACAGTCACTTGACTGAACTTATAAATCAAAATTGTTTACAAAAATTAGTTAAATGAATAAATTAACTCAGTGACTTATTCAATTTAAGACTTATTGAACAAATCTTAAAAAAAATGAAATGAACTTATATCTTTAATAATTAAGTCACTGATTCATATTATGGTGAGCATTTTCTCAATCTCATTGTAAAACATTTTGCCAAAAAGTTAAATAAAATCAACAAATAGTTTATATATTCAATAATCCAGTCCTAAGTTATTCATAAGACAGCATCTTTTACCATTTAGCCATCTAGAAGATCATGCTGCTCAGTTCTGATTGGATGATGTGGATTGAAGTGTTCGGAAAATGGCAAAAGTCTCATCCCCATGAAGTCTGCTGATGTTCCAGAATATAGCTCTCCATCTGACACATAAATAAGAGCGAGCATAAAATCTCAAATCAGTTAACACTGATTCTAAATCTTTAAAACCAAAATAACACCATCTCTGATTAGCTCACCAATCAGGAGGGACGAGGACTGCATCTTTGGATCATAGGGACTTTTCCCACGCCCGCTTTCAAAGTAGCTGGCATCCAGTCTGAAGATGTTGTCCTGCAGAAAGGGATAATGAATTAACCAACCACAGCAAGGTTTGAATAGTAAACAGATGAGGTGAATGTCAAAAGAGCCACTGGAAATGTTGAAAAAGTAGTCAAAAGATGCTGCTTTGGAAAAAAACATTCATAAAAGATTTTACTTTAGATTTAATCTCTCTAAACAGAAAAAAACTGCACTCACTTATCTTCTATTATATTTAGTGTTTTCAGGCCATGATTAATTTGAGGAGATCAAATCTGGAAATTCACTGACATTTTTCCACCATTTAAAGGCCATCTCATTTCTCACAGTTAAGGCACTTTCTAAATAAATACACTCAGTGCTTTGTGACGCTCTCATTTTCTACTTCACTGGTCCGAAATTGTCAACAGTGGCAGACCTTTGTAGCCAGATAGCCACCGTTCATTTCCTTTTCATGCCTTAGAGATATTTTACGTATGCGCATGAACGAGTGGCTATATTTTACCGCCGCTGCTTTCTGACAATCCAAGACAATTTAATTTGATCAATTATTAATATAAAGTGTATTTGTGGTAATTCTGCTCGCTTGCTCATTCCCAGGTGTAAGAATGGTGGCGTGATGGAAAGCTCCAGAACACATATAAATGTCACGTCTGGTTGCTCTGGTTGCAGTAATACCGCACAAAGTTTGGAGCATTCTTTCTGAAAAAGACAACACAGAAATATCTATTAACCAAGATAATAATATAATGTATAATACATAACATTAAGATGAACAGCAGATATATAATGTATTATATTAAACAACCACTCAAGACATCTTAATTTCTCACTTTCAAAATCTCATAGTTTCTGCATAACTCCTCTAATGCAGTTTATTTACATATTGTAATTCAAGACAAATACTGCACATTCATTTTGAGAACATCTAAATTTATTTACGAAATTTGTAATAAATAAGTAGATGAGACATTTATGTTCTATGTAAGCCTAATATTTAAGCTTTTAGTGCCATTAATGCCTCTGAGTTCCTGCCGTTTGGTGATGGTGATCCCACCTGTTTTATCCATCTCAATGTCCCGTCAGCCAACTCTCATTAACGCTGAAAGTGTGTGTGTGTGTCTGGTTTTGATGAAAGGTAAATGTATAGCAT
Organism: Puntigrus tetrazona; assembly: GCF_018831695.1. Lineage (NCBI taxonomy): Eukaryota > Metazoa > Chordata > Actinopteri > Cypriniformes > Cyprinidae > Puntigrus > Puntigrus tetrazona. The sequence continues at coordinate 5,837,530 of NC_056702.1, read as the reverse complement.
AATGTCTTAAGGACATCTGAATCCCGGTTAGCGAGAGCCACGATGAGTGAATTGTTTCATGTGAATGAATGCTCTCTAACTCCCTTTCATTTGCAAGATATCTGGCGACCAGGTTCAATAATAATAAACCGCCACGTTATAAACACACCGCACGAACAAACACACACCCTATGTGCACGCACACCTCCTTTCCACAGCTATTGAGAAAATAAAGCAGGTCCATCTGTATAAACACTGATGGTCTCGGCCTGATGTGTGCCGTCTGAATCACGAGTTGTCATTTAAGAGCACAGGAAAGGTGTTGCCATCTATCTGTGTGCTTTCACCACAAAAAGACAGCACACGCATATGTGTGTGTGTGAAGAAAACTAAACAGAAAGAATAGATAAATGCAGGCCTGTTTCCCTCGATTACATCCAGCTCTGGTTTTGAACAAGCTATTCAAAGCAGATAATAAATGCTTATGTATAAGGCTCAGATTTTCTGGCAACATGTTCCAGTTTTCTTACAAATCCAGTGACCTCAATCACCTGCAACCGCCATGCGGCAATGCCAATCAGATCGCAGCTTCACACATGTGTGTGACCCATCTTAGTCAACCCCACACAAGGCACTTTAGTGTGTCAATGTAATGGCTTTTCCAAGCTAAAGGAAATGTGTGTATTCCTAACGTAATCATTCCACGTGCGCTATAAAATTCATCCCTTCCTGCAGAGGGAGCGTTTTAGGTTTCCCATGGCGGTATTGTTTTTAAGAGTCATAAATCAGCTCAGATAAAAGCCAAGTGTAGAGTTCACGTGAGAGAGGTGGCTGAACTGGCACTCTTCAGAGTTTACTATGTATACAAACCTCAAGTTGTAATAACTGGGTGGTGTACTGTAATTACAGTGCAACTACTGTGTAATTAGACACATATAACCCTGCTGTTTTATCTTGAAGGTCCATAAAGAAGCGGCCAAAGCTGCGAAGCAGAAAAGTGAGCGGCCACCTTCACGAGAGGAGAGATATATGATACCCTTTCAGATAAGATAAGCAAAGAGTGTTGGGGATTGCGATTTAGACACATCTGTAATTACGTGCAATGCTAACAACACAGCAGTGACTAATTTCATTCATACATGAGTGAAGCCATGAAAAAGATAATAACAGTATAGGGCCTGTCAATGTCAAAACCAATGCGTAATTTTTAAAAAGTGCAGCTCCTGTTGAATTAGCCACGTATCAATCTGGAAAATGTAAAAAAAAATAAATTACCAGGGTTTACATGATTAATTAACAGAAATTAAAATAAAAACTTCACTGTAACATTAGTACAAGCTATTTTAACTTCTTGATAAAAGAACAGATGATTTTCAAATGGTAATGCTACACTGTGTCATTAGATGATGAAAATAGCTTCATTTCAGTGATTTGTCTTCTCTTTGGCTGCAGGACCTTTTTGCCTTTTAATTAATCTCCTCTCAGCCAGTGTCATGGATTTAACTGTTACAGAAAAATTATAAATTCAGTGACTCTAATCTGAAAAAAAAATCTTCACATTTCGATTAATCACATCCTCACACACACACACAAAAAGGTAAGATTTAAGATTTGTACAAATGAATTTGTAAAAATAGATTAAGTATGCACAGCGCAAGCTTTTATTTGGGATCAACTAAGCGACAGCACTAATTTATTCATCATTTATAATATTATTTATTGAAGATGACTCAACCCCTAAGTAGATTGCACAGATTTAAGCGTGAAATGGCAAAGTTGCTTTATTTCAAGATGGAGATTTGGAGACATGAATGAACAGTTACTGAAGAATGCTGCTGAGATATTTAACCCTCCTCTCACACGAATCACCCAGAGCTTCGACCAAGCAGCGAGGCAGTTGTACCAGCTGTCGTTCTGGGCTTATTTTTGCCTCGGCGGGCCAAGCCAAATGTGAGAATGAAGAGATTTATAGTTGCGGAGAGCGAAATGCGCTGGTAATACCCTAATCAAGCATTAGCGGCTCGTTCGCAGCAGCTTTACGACAACTCTGTCTCCAGAACAAACATTTTCACAGCACGCAAACGCCATTACTCTGAGCTGGTGAGTTTGTGTGTATGCAACGCCAGATAAACCCCTTCGCAGCCAGTGCCAAAGCGGCGGTTCTTTCGGGATGCATGTAGTAAACATGTGACGCGTGCAGCTCATCGCAATATCAGGTGACTTTATTTAAGGGTGTATGTCTCAGAAGTAGGCCTGGTAGAGTTATCTGTAATAATCCTGCTCCCCTTCTGCCCCCATCTCAGCGGGAACCCAGCCGTGAAATTACCATCAGATACAACACACACACGTGCTGAGCGGCGCAGAGCAGGGTTGATAAATAAACCATTTCTGTTTTACAGAAGGGCCAAGGGTTGCTGGATCCAAACACAGAATATAAACTCTCGAGAGGAACAGAAGAGCGTGCGCACCAGCAAAACTCCTTCGCTAAAAGGAACCGTGATCAATCAAGCCAAAGTGCACACGCAACACCCGCCCTGAGTAATGCAGGTCACACACACACAAAGAGTAAAGGTTCTTTAATGAACGCTTTTCTTATCATGAATCATTTTTCATGTCCATGGTGCTTTAGAAAACCAGCAAGAAGCATGTTAATGGCGCTTGGTAGTTTTTCAGATCAGTGTATTGATTATAGCTACACTAAAAAAAAAAAGCGACTGAAAACAATTTTCACTTGAAATCTATGGTAGCCCGTTTCACCACTGAATAAAAATGGTAATATGGCAAATAACCCATTGAGTTAAACATTACATTTTAAAATAGAAATACTACAATAGCATTTTTTTATAAATAAAAGCTTTACACTCCTCAAAAAACTTTTCGGTTATTTTGTCTGCAGATTTTGGTAAATTAAGGATAATTTTTAAAAAATTATTTATACATATTGCTGAAAAAAAGTGTCTCACCAAGGCTAAATTAAATTATACACAGTAAAACCATTAATATTATAAATATTAATCACAATTTAACAGATCAGCAGTCATTACTTCAGTCTTCAGGGTTATATTAACCTTCAGAAATCATTCGGTTGATGATTTGGTATTGAAGAAACATTTATAACATTACCAATGTTAAAACATTTGTGTGAAAGCCACAAAACATTATTTATCAAGATTCTAGAGCATCTAACAGCATTTACTCGAATTTTTTTGAAACAGTGAAAAAGTCCTTATAGTCACTTCTGATCGGTTGCTGAATAAGAGTATTCACCTCTTTCTTTAAAAAAAAATGATAGTGTAAATTTGAATATTTCTGAAGTGAGTCACACGCCCAAAATATACCCAAATGAAGTCTGCTTGTCGCCCCGCACTTACCCCAAGGTCTTTTCCAGCCCACTTGCATTCATCGCGTTTGGAAGGTGTGGCGGGCCACGCGATCTATAAAACAAGGAAGGAGAGAAGGTGTGAGAATGTGTGCGGAGCGAACACAATGAACTGCAAATGACTGACTAAGGCGCTCGGCATGAAACCTGGCTGTAAAATAATCAACGACTGCTGCCTGCCGTCCTGCCACCTCCATCTGTGACGACGATGAAGACTACCATTCCTCTTATCCAGGGAGCACAAGATACACACACACACACACACACACACACAGGCCTACAAAGCGTTTTTCATTCTGTGTTATCTTCCTCTAAGATCTGCTAAGGTACTCTGTCTGTGAAAGTAATTTGGTTAATTGCGATAATTTGCCAAGTTCTTATCTTTAAACGATGGCATTGCTGAGGTATGCATGTTTTCTGTGTGTGTTCAGTGAAAGCCAGCTTTAACCCATACGAGGATCAATATAAAGCAAATGGCCTGCAGCCTCCAGGACAAAGGAAGAATAAAAGCACGAAAAAGAAAGAGGAAACCAAAGTAATGGAATCCAGAGAAAGAAAGAAAGAAAGAAAGAGCGAGTGAGAGAGATAGAAAGAGAAGCATTATGCTGCAGATATGATCAGGGAATGAAAAACAGAGGGAGGCAGAGATCAAATGGGCAGATGGAAAGAAGAAGAAAGTGATTGCAGATCTAGGTTGTGCAGCTAATAAGAGCGAGATGGACGTCTCTGATGACCCTGGGTTTCTCTGACACTCTCCATAAAATCCCTCACCGATCATTCTTGCTAAATGCAGGCGGAGGGAAACAGCATGAATTACCATTCACAACATATTTTACTGCTAAAATGTGACATGTTTCCAAGGTAAGCAGGATACTGAGCTTGAAAAATGGCGGGGCGCTGTTTGATTCGATCATGAAAAATAGAGTTTCCATATCAAGATGAATGCAAAAAAAAAAATATCTCAGTTTAACATCCTGTGCTGTCTAACATGGGTTCGAGGACGTTTTTGACTAATTAACTGGAATACGAAGACATTGTTTTCTCCAAATAGCATGCAACATGAATCGCTCACAATAAGGCCAGGAACATACGTTCGTCTATTTCGTCTTTCATGTTAAGGCAAGCTAGTGTGGCGTTTCACCTGTTTGACGTCTCTGTTGATGTTGACCAGGTCAAAAGAGAGGACGTGATCCTCCGCTCCAACCAGTAATCTTCCTCTCTCCTCGTCCATCAGGAACGTGTCGTAACCTGAACTGTTTGCCAAGCCAGTGAAAGTCACTAGATTACTGGATTCCAGCATTTCTGAGGGACAGAACAAGAAAAAGAAGGCTTATTATAAATTTTATAATATTCACTCATTCGCTCAAATTTTACATTTTTTAAACAAATTTTAAATAATACATATAACAACAGCACATTTATTATATAACATTTAAATTTTTAAATTTTTGATAGAATTTAATCATTTTAAATAATACATTTTAAACAACATTTTTAAAACTTTTTTAAATCTAAAATTAATACAAATACATCTTTTTTTAATATATATAGATTACAATAAAGATAAAAATACTCTTTAGAATTATTTTATTGTTTTCAGACGCCTATTTTGAAAGTCATTTGTTGCACTTTCTGCATCTTTGAACAACAACACTAATCATGTGTTTAGTTACAGTTTCTTTAAAATCACCTTGGTGCTTAGTGGACCACAACTGCATCTTCTCAACCATAGCATGAAAATTGCTGAGAAAAACACTGCACGATCGAATCACAAGGACCGAATCAAGTGTATGACCAGCTGACCCACGTAATCATTTATATGAGCTTAACACATGGCTGAATAACCAAAATTATGTGTGTGTGTGTGTGTGTGTGTGTGTGTGTGTCAGGTTTGAGAGAGTATCAGAACAGGTCTTAAACACATTGGTATACACAGCACTTTAGCACTTACATCTACATTGCTCAGTCTATATAAAGCCAGAGGGCCTGATTTAGCATTTGTGTGTATAAAACCACTGCAACATCATAATACGAGAATATGATACTAACATAGTTCGCCGAGTACATCTTTCAACACCAGCACTAAAAGCCTCCTTTAAATTTGGGTGTGTCAAACTTATTTGCACAATAATCCGAGTAAATCATGTGCAATGCACCAGCATGGCGACCACACGCAGTTTGTTAGATTGCACAAGACAAAATTAGTACTGCTTTATTTGGAATCCTACTAACTCGGGTCCAAAGGAACAGCTAATCAAGCAAAAACTGCTGTTGTTATGGCAGATACAGCCAAAGAAACTATCTGTTCGACCAGACCCTGCGAAAACGGAATGACCCGAGGCACAAAATCTGCCAAATTTGTCACTCTCCCAGTGAGCAAGGAAACAAGGTTGGATGAAAGTAAGAGAAGGCTGATGGGAAAAGTAAAGTGAAGAGGAGATGAAGTGACAATGATAAGGGAGAGGTGTAAGAGAGAAATGGCTTTGGAAAAGGAGCCACCGGCCAGAACATCTGCTCATGGGAGAGGGTGAGGTCAACATCTCTGCAACGTCTCTGCAACACGCACACGAATCATAATCAACAGTGACATGCAAAGACTGCAGCTCCTCTCCAGAGCCCAGATCAATCCGCTCCTATAGTAGCCATCTGCGTTTCTCGCCGCTAAGATTCTGGACATCTGTGTGGTTGTGGGAGAGGGAGAGCGCGAGCGAGGGAAAGCGTTAAGGAGAAACAGACCATCCTTCCTTTGCCTGTGTCAATAACGCTGCATATCAAATGTAGAACAGCGTTCCCGCAGGACCCAGTGCCGAACGGGCACGGTTCAGTCTGTCCGTTCCTGCTCTATTCCTTCTCTGCATCTAACGCCAGACTTTCATTAAGCGATCACAAGCAATATCCAGATATATAAACGGATGCCAGGCCTGTCTGACAGACTCCGGCTGAGTCAGAATACTGAGTAAGTTCTCTTTTATGTAAGAAGAAACATACAGGGGCCTTTTTGTCACGCTGAATGGGTTTATTTAAACAAGGTCGGATGAGAAAAAGACCAGAATTTCATTGGTTAACTTGCACTACCGTTTAAAAGTAAATAAAAATAATAAATAAATAATTATGAGTCTACTTTAAACTTTTTATTCTTCAAGAAACTTGAAAGAAAATGTTTTCAACAATAAGAAGAAACATATCCACAGCAAATTTGCATATTAAAATGATTTCTGAAAGAGTTGTGTGACACTGACGACTAGAGTAATGATGCTAAAAATGTAGCTTTTCCATCACAAGCAATACATTAAATGTTAAAATACAGTAAACTAGAAAACACGTATTTTAAATTGCAATAATATTTTCATGTTACTTTTTTCTGTGTTTTTGAATCAAATAAATGCAGCCTTGGTGAACAAAAGAGACTTGTAGAAACTTATGAAAGGTTGCCAAACAAATAAAAGAATTGGACTCTCTGGGTTCAGAAATGTAATAAACCCTGTGCGAAAATATTTGACAGCAGTATGATTTGTCATCGTACTTGACAAATCAGAATCAAGCATCCCAGGGAACGGTTTAATTAATTGACAAGCAAACTTGGGTAAGATAAATCTAATATCTATTCTATCTATACATCTAACCCAGGACATGAAGAACATGAGGAACTCAAGTACTGTATACAGTAAAGTTTCTTGAGTACAAGAATCACCACTGAAGAATCTAAAGGAATTTCTGCATTTTTAATAAGGAATATTATTAGTCAAATGTAGATTATATTCGGAGAATAAAAGAAAACCACATTGATTCCTTCTTGCCAGACTTCATGGGAGTCCTGAGAGAACATAAGAGGACATCCTGGAAAGAGACTTTATGTCATCTTTCTTTTATTTTTTCACTCTCTCCTGATTTTTCTCACTCATCTAGACTTTGCATCATTTCGTGTGCCCAGATATTCTTATTCTTAGCTCTTTTTTCTCTGCCAGTGTCTGTATTACTGCCATTAGGTGAACTTCTCTAAAGCCTCACTTTCCTGCCATTCTGGCTCAAGATCTGACGGCTGCGTCTGGCAGTTTCTACTATTCCCCGCTCAAAGTGAGTGACTGGTGCTTGAACTCTGAAGACCAGGCACTTTTTTTTTTTTTTTTTTTTCTTAAAATGCTGCCTTGGCGAGACCATCACAAAAGGTAGTCGTCATATGGTCCATGATCACACAAACACACACACTTTATCCAGAGATACATCAACCTGGATAGGAGCTTAGAGTAAATGGAGTGTGAGATTTAAAAAAGGAAGCTTAACAAATGTCTCCCGCTCTTTCTCAGTCTGCAGACTGAGAAGTGTGCTATCAACTCTTCATATATCATACAAAACTCTCTCATACGCTTGATTTATAAACTGCAACGTTTTCATCCATACGCCTCTGTTTCTTATAGTTGTTGCACAAAGACTAAAAACCAATACTAAACAAAAAGTAAAAACACACACGAGTTAAAGTTCTAAACTTAGAATTGAAAATAAAACACTTCTTGAAACACAATGCAAAATGGAAAAATCAAAACCGAAAACAACAATATAACTGTTTGGTTAAATAAATAATACTGAGAAAATGAAACATAATGAGAATAATGAAAAAACTTGGGAGTTTTCCAATGAACTCAGACATGTACATACATACATGGAAATATATTCAATAAAAAAAATATATATATATATACATATACACACACACAGACACACACACACACACACACACACACACACACAGTAATAAGAGGTTAAAATAAAATACACAAAAGGTATATAAGTATTTTCTTTCTATAAATGACGTCTAATCAATTAGCTGACCAATTAAGTGACACATGCATAAAATAAAGGCTGATTAAAAGGACAAAAATGTAAAAAGTATTTTCCAGCACAACCCACATGACTTAAGATTGAACAGACCAATGTAAAAATATGTAAAAATGTAAAAAATAATAATACACAGTCTGTTTTGTATTTTGGTGAGGGTGTACAGTCATGTATCTCAGCATCTGTGTGTGTGTGTGTGTGTGTGTGTGTGTGTGTTTGAGAGATGAGAAAATGTGTGTGCATGCTGCTGCCACTGTGCTTTAGCTCTGCCTCGGGCTACCAGCCGCCCCAGGAGAGCGAGGGAAGTGAGGAAAGAAGGAATAAAAAGCGAAAGAGTGCTGCAGATGGTTTTGGGCGCTACCTGTTTATTTAAGCCAGAACAATGGCGCGCTTCAAAACACACGTTGTCGATCGTGACACGGTTTTGGCAAAAGTTCTCCTTCTCTCTGTTCTCTCAATGGGCTAAGTGTGTGGTTCGGTCTTGTCGGTTTTGTGCTTGAGAGAACTTAGATTTTAGAAACAGAGATTTGCTTAACACGCTGTTTCGCATATTGCTTCGAGCTCTGGGATATGAATAAGCCTGTAGTTTCGCTTCATTTTAACTTGCTCTCGCATGCAACCAGCCGCAGGTTTAGCTAAGTTTCCTCAGCAACCGTGCTCAGATTGACAGCTGAGCGCGGGACAACATTTAATTCCACTGACACCAACAAGAAACTTAATCACTGTGTCAAATTTCTTTATGCACATTAGTTTCAATAAAAGACGCCTCTGTATGAACTGATTTATGTCACGGCCAACTGGCTCAAACTTCCTTTCGCAAAGCCAAGCGGTGAGGAAAAGACCGATGTCTGCTTTTCTGCAAGACGCATATGGCGTTATAAAGATAGATGTGTTTAGCTTAAAGGAATAATTTAACTAAAAATTAACAGTGTGTCATCATTAACGCCACATTATGTTATATATGTATGAATATTTAAAGAATATTTCTGGCAACTGTTTTCCATGTAAATGAGGTCTGGGAATGTCGGTCTTGACAATGACAAAAAAAAAGCACCATAAAAATATCTTAACAGTGCACACCATAAAGGTACTTCTACCCAAAAATCTGAAAAGTTAATATTATTACATCTTGTTTTGTTTATGTATGACCTCATATAGTGCGTACAGACTTGGTGTAAAGTGTACGGTCCATAAGGATAGCTTTACATTTTTTGATATATATAAATCCCAAATGATTTAATTTCTTAAAGTGCCCCTTTTTATGGATTTTTAAAATGACCTTTCATCCAGCGTGTAACACAGTGAATGAAAACATCCTGCAATGTTTTAAATCTGTTTTAAAGTGCACCGTGTATAAAGATGTCTTTAAAAAGAAAGAGTCGACTCAGAATTGTTTAAACGAGTCATTTTGAAAATGAAATATCAGCATATTGCCCGCCACTTTAAATGAAAATGCAGATTCATTCCACTTTGAGAGGTCAAATCGGCTGAAAACAAAGCAGCACTGGACTCAAAAACTTGCTTTTATTCTTAAATGGAAATGAAATTGACCAATCATTGCAGATGGAGGTGTTAGGAAAAATGAATCGTTAGCAAATCATTTGATTTATGCACATTATAAAGCATTTAGCGGCTTTCCATGCAGTTTAATCTATGAACAATCAACAATCAAAATATGAAACCATAATAGTATGGTTTTCATAAACCATAATAGGAGCACTTTAATTTTAATTGAATTGCAAACTATTTTCTCTTTCAAAAAGAAAACAAAATCATACAGGACTAAAACAAAGAGCTAAGAAAATAAATCACAAGGCTTCACAATTTTCTCTGAACTATTCTTTTTAAAATGAACTTTTGCAGTTTCTTTTAAATATAGTGGTTTTAATTTATAAAAATAAACTCTTTTAAAATGCAAGAGACCTAATTAAACCGAATGAGTTTTTGAGCTTAAAACATAAGCATCTGTGCCAAAAATCTAAATGTCATGTTGTCCAGTGGTCGCATTTATGCACTTTCTTCTGTTGCACTCTAAGCCTGAAAGTCTGTCTGTGCACGCCACTGAAAACCAGCGCTCTCGCTGATGTCCTTTGTTGCAGAATGCAACACAATATTAGCTTGCGACCGCATGAGATTCCTGCGTTGCCCTGATCCACAGAGAGGAGAGAGTATGTGGAACCGTTTAATTACCCCTGAATCTGCTCGCGACATGACGGGTGAACCGCAGAGTCTGTTTAAAACTGGCCCCGGCCACAGACCGTGCAGAGAAAGCACAATCCGCTCTCCACAGCTCCAGATGACACACAAAACACAGCACATGTACAGAGAGTGAGACTGACAGCCAGAGATAATGTGACATTAAAACAAATAGCCAAGAGAGGAGAAAGTGCTGAGAGAGAGCTACTTGCACATTAGTACAGATCTTTTATTCACTTCCAGTCCTGCTTTTGAGGATAAAATACGTCCCTTTCAACTATACTGACTTGATCTGACAGAAACATGGTCTTCACAAGCACGCTTTAGACTCGTGAGCAAATCATTCTTAGGAACCGGTTCTTTTAATTTAATTTAAGTCATTTGAAAAAACTTTCTCATATGTTCAGTTGAATCAGAGTTTACAATTAGTCATTTTTAGAAACATTTTAGCACATTTGTAAGGGTCTAGAACCAGTTCTAGTCAACTAAACATTAGGGTTGTTTAGTATATATATATATATATATATATATATATATATATATATATATATATATATATATATATATATATATATATATATATTAAGATTATTTGAGATTAACTGCATTAAAAATAAAAGTTTTTGCTTACATGATACATGCGTTTGTATACTTATGTATATATAAAGCCACACACATACTCCATATTTTATGAAAATATTTACATGCATGTATATTAATAAATTTATATGAATATAAATGTGTGTGTATTTATATAGACATAAAATATACATAGAATACACAAATATATCATGTAAACAAATACTTTCATTATGGACTAATCATGATTTTAAAGTAATAATAAAAAGGAACCTCCAAAAATTCTACTTTAGGAATAAAAGCCCATAAGTAAATACTGATTAATTATGATTTATTTTTCTTTTTTGTGTGACTGCAGCGCTAACAAACAAAAGCACACACACCCAAACCAATAACCATAGCCACTTAAGTCTTTCGAAATCTGACTCGTCTGGAAACGCTTGTCTGAGGACACCATTGAAATTCAATAACAGGTGCACCACTTCCCAACACACTGCACTCAGTATCTAGTCAGTAACCTAATACACAACATATGACACACAGGTGTAAACACACACTTCATCTGAATAATAAAACAGCCTGCTTATTAATAACTGTGTGTTATTAAGAGGAAGCCACGGCAAATGTGCAAATCCCTGAGGCAAGTGTTTTCTGAGGGTCTTTAAAAGCAGTCTAATGTCTAATGTCTAATAGGCCAACAGGATGTGATTCGCAAAAAGGTTAATAGGGACGAAGCCCTTCCACAGCCACGGAGTAAATAATTCATGCGACAGAAAGACTTCAGGTGACCTTCAGGTTTCTTACAGAGCAAAACAGAGCAAGAGAGTGAATGAGAGGAAGGACATCAGAAAATAAACACACATAGAATCAGAGATGAAGCTTTACCAGTAACAAGCTACTTTTCCAAGAAACAGAACACTATAGACAGCAATATACACTATCAAATGTGTACAGATGTTTTTATTGAATCAACCCATTCAGATGTTTCAGTAAAAATAAATAACTCACATAATAGCATTCTTTGTCATTTAAAAATTTTAAAAAGTCAATAAAAGAATCAAAAGTTAATTTCAGCTGTTGAATATGGAGCCCATGACATGCAGAAGACAAAAATTTATTATGGCAGCAAATGAAGAAAATCGCGTTTATTAATTTTTATAATTAACAGTCATATAAACTTCACAATTCTCTAAGTTTAGTTTAGTTGTATTGTGGTGACTAATTCAAACAGAACAAAAAAACAACTAAAATGTGTGGAATTTTTTTATTATATTTAGTTCTGTCAAACAGTTCATCATGATTAATCGCATCAAAAATAAAAGTTTTTGTTCTTTAACAACTATCTAAAGTAGCTTGTAGCTCAACAAAACTATATTTTAAAAGTAGCTTCATCGCGGAAATTAGAGAAGACATAGAAAAAGAGACAGAGAAGGGGAACGAGACTGAGACAATGAAAAAGAGAGAGGTCTACTTCTGGTGAAGAGGGTGAAAACAGACAGGCAAGAGACGGATGCAGATGAGGCCGTGAGAGAAAGAGAAACCAACATCATTCCCAGCCTCTCCATATAATCATTCCCATCCACCCCAAATCCTGGCCCGGCGCCAGCTTGCACTTCACCCGGCAGCCAGCGAACAGCCCTCTATTATAGGATGCCTCCAGTCTGCGTCCAGTGCGGTCGGGTGCGGAGTGTCTATTTCGGAAGATTTAGGCTGAATTCCGACGACTCGCAGTCTCTCGTCGTCCCAGTGTCGCCCATCCCAATCAATCCCAGGAGGCCATGGGGCAGGGTAATGAAATGGGAAGCCTGGTAATTACGCTGTAGTGAGTAATTATCAGGTTGTTTCACAAGCACTTTAAAGTCCCCGACGCACCGTTTTACCAACGTGTGACGGCGGGACGGCCCTTTTCACAAAGGAACCCCCCTCTCAGAGGCGTGTGTCCCCGCTCTGCCACCTGCAGGGGGCAGTGTCTTCATATGCACCGACCACCTCCACCCTAATCTGGCATCTCAGATGGTATTTATGTGGGGTTTTGGGCACACATGGACCCTGTAACCCGCTGCTAATCCTACAGTGTGAATTCACAACCTCGTAACCACAAGTTTGAGATCCGAAAGGCAATCTGACAAGCATGTGAAGGCCTATCCCACACCATACTGACAGATGAACGGGCCGCTGATAGCTCTGACAAGAGAGATTTTCACAGACGGCAGTTTAAAGCGTACGAGGGGAGTAAAGAGAAGACACAGCGCTGGTATAATTACAGGGAGGGGAAAGCAAGAGGAAAATCTATCACTCGGCCATCGTTTAACAACTAAGATGGATCTCTCCGTCTGCGATCGTCCGACTCGCCTCCCCGGAGGCGGCACGACTGAATTGCAAACTCTATGTGCAACTCATGATAAATCTGTGTGTGTGTGTGTGTGAGAACGAGATAGCCGTCCCCCTTCTCGGCGCTCGTTGGAGTGTGCGTCTCTGGAGAGCATGTCTGCGCGTTTATTTGGCTTAATTACTATGCTGCATTCACAGGGGGAGTGAGAATGAATGACACTTCACTTAACGACTATCCTCTCCTGGCCAACTACTGTCTGCCCACCGCCTTCATTAAAACAGCCGCTCTCTTCCCCTCCGCTCCTCTTTGCCACTCTTCCTCCATCCTTTCCTCTCTTCCTCTCTCTCGTTTTAACACTCAGACACTGTGTGGGTGTGAACAGCGATCTGTCGTACTGCAGAGCATCAAAAGAGCCATCAAGCACCTGTGGACTATGCCTCTCCATTACACACACACACACACACACACACACAAAACAGCTCTATCACCATGGCCAGGTGTCTAATTATCTAAGCCTGCCTCCATTCTCACACATCTTGCTGGCCAAAAACACATCAGACACATTTTCTGTCTCACACACATATCTCACTCACAATTATCAATAGGAAAACAAGTCACTGTACAGTACAAGTTACAGTATGTGGAGAGTAATAAGGACTTTACTGACACTGATCTTTATATATATATATATATATATATATATATATATATATGTGTGTGTGTGTGTGTGTGTGTGTGTGTGTGTGTTTTTATATCAATATATTATATAAATACAGGCAATTTCATGTCAGAAAATGAGACCAACATAATTTCAGTATCAAAAACAATTCTTTGTAGTAATATTTGCTCAAATTTTTTTCAATTATTTAAAAGAATTAAATAAATAATTAAAAATTATTAAAAACTTTTTCATTTACAAGGCTGTCAGTACATTTTTGGAGGTAGAAAGCTGACTTCTGACCGATATGTTGCCATCTACATGCTATAACCCTGCTGAAAAAAACTAACAAATAAACTAAATATGCTGGTTAGCATGACAGCTGGTTTGAGCTGGTTTAAGCCGGTCCTGAGCTGGTTATGAGCTGGATTTGAGCTGGCTTAAACTGGTCACGTGCTGGTCAAAAGCAGGTCCTAAACGACTAGCTCCTGCTCAGGGCCAGCTCATAACCGGCTCAGAACCAGCTTAAACCAGCTCAAACCAGCTTCAAAACATACCTAACCAGTACATGCTATTTTTTCATCTTGTATTTTTGTGTGCTTTTTGCACTCTTTATACAGTGTGTCTGGTGATCAGATTTATCTTAATATATACAAAACAATAGTCTGTTTTCTAACCAAGCATTACATAAGCATATAAATCTTTTGGTTCAGATTCAACAAATAATAGGAGGACATTTGGCATTTTATCAAATAATTGCTATAATCGTTAAACAATTTACGTATTTCTTTGGCATTGCACTGGAAAGCTGCCCTGCTCTAGAGATCCCATTTGTCCGAAATCCTATTTCACACAAGTGTTACACAAACAACAATTATCATTTGACAGGCGGCGGTTGTGTTACGTCACACAGAATTTTCAAAATGATCGGAAATGTCTGGCTTGATCTCAGTTTAAGAAGATTTACAATTTAGTAAAAAAAAAAGTTATTGCAAAAGCATCTTATTGTGCAGAGATTTTGCATAGCGGTGCAGCAGTGTTTTTATCTGCCTACTGACTTCAACTAAATCCAAATCCATTACGACATACCAAAAAACATCCATAAAGTGCACAGGTGGCATAAGTTTGGAACGCATCGTGATGACGCAACGAGAGATGTTTTCCCACAATGCTTTGGGCCATCCAAGCACAACAGCATTAACTCAGAGAGGCATGTGATTGATCACAGGTGGACCTGCATCTTTTATATATTAAAGTCTCTTAAAGTTAAACAGCACATGCAGATGCACGGAGCAACAATTGGTTTATTAAATCCTCTCGGCTCTCTGGCTCGCTCTTTCTTAACAACACATTCTCAGACAAAAATAAATTGTCTTTTTCACTCCTCCTTCATTCTCTGTCTCTATAAAAGAAATGAGAGGGCGTTAAACGGACCCTGGTGGGGAAGTAAACCCATGCCACACACAGACCTTACAATCAACACACCAGAAGAGCAGATTCACTGACAGAACAGAAGGCTATATTTACCAAATGAGGGAGAGAGAGATCACCGCCACACATAGATGCGTATACTTTTGGTCATGTTCCTGAACAAAGAACCACAGCAAGCCGGCTAAGCTTACATTAAAAAGGGAAATGGCCCAAAATATGCCAAAAATGTTGCCGCTTGTTTCCGTGAGAGATGAAAGCTCTGGGTTACAAAGAGGCTGCTATAGTCTGGATCTCTCCGCTGTCTCCTTTAAAATAGCACAGCCCGGAGAATAACATGTTTGCCGTTACCACCATTCACGCACAGAGGCCAGCATCGCCCAAGCCGTACAGTATGAGAGAATAATGCTCTAAAATACACTATAAGTGCTGGTACGAGTATGCATACTTGTTAGAATGTGTTTGCCAATTCTTTGTGACAAAGCTAGTAAAGTCAAAGGTATTTCAGTTTTCAGTACAAGCTGAACTGACAGCGGTTTTATGGCACTAAAACGTCCCACTCGTTTCTCCCTTTCATGTAAAAAGACAAAATTCTAGGTTAAAAGAGACACTTGCAATGGATGTAAAAGGGAGACATCGGAAAATGTTACAACACTCACTGTTTTAATAAAGCCACAAAACAAACCATATACATAAGTTAACATGATTTCAGTGTGGGAAAAAAACACTTTCTAAGCTTTTCCGTGTAGTTACATCTAATTTCGACAACTTTGTTGCCATGACAATAGAACACCATAAACCCTAAAATGACTGTAAAAATAGCTTTACAGCACACGAATCTGTGTTAGCGCTCTTGTCTTCATTACTCACTTACAAAATGTTCACTTTAAAAATTCACCCCATTCACTTTGATAGTACCCCACTGTAACAATTTTTCCTTTTTATTTTAAGAAAATGACAGAGTCGTCGAATTATATGCTTGCTAATCAGCATGCTGTCAATTGATCTTAACATGCATTGAACCAGAAATATTCCTTTAACGGATTGCTGTAAAATCAATTTGGAGGCATGAGAAATTAGACTTCGGGCAGCAAATGCAGTCTCATTAACCAGTATACCTCATTAAGAGTTCACAAGATCTATGACAGTGTACTAGAGCAGGGTTTAGAGCTACAGGACAGTGCAACTGGAAAAAATATATAGATGAGCCAATACATGAACACATGGAAACAATCTGTCAGGGCTAAATCATATGCACGAGAGTGAGCGAGACTGACAAAGTAGACAGAAATGAAACTTCATGTGACAGTGGAGGAGCCCGAATATATATAATGGCAAAAAAGTCCAATTTGAGAATGTAAACAGATGTAAGACACGTAATGAGAATTTAAAAATGTAAAAAAAAAAAAAGCTTGTATGCATTGGTGATGGGACTGGTTGCAAAACTTACCCTTGTAGGAGAGTTTAAGTCTGGGCACGTTCTCTTTGGTGTGCTGGGGTGCAACTCTTCCAGGTAACGCCACCCCACACAACAGCAGAAAAATCCCAACTAGGTAATCCATGGTGCTGGAGCGCTGGCCTCCAGCCCAGGGGGGCTTGCAGCCCACAGTGCCCAGAGCAAAGTGCTTCCTCTGGGATAGCCGGGATCTTCGAGTCCTCCTTACTTCAAAAGATCCAGCGCCTGGAGCTTCTCCCCAAGGAGGCAATCCGAAATCAGATCCCAAGCGAAGCAGGAGACGAGGGTTCACATGGCTCCATGTGGGGGCGTTTCACTGGTCGTGGGGGTAAATGTACTCCTCAGGGATGCGTTCTCGGACCCTGGTGGGGAGGACCGGTATATGGGATTGTGTGTTTGTGGGAGAGGTAGAGTTTCTGTAAGGGATCCGGCAGACCCTCTCTCTCCGCTCCGGCTTCACGCACACACGCTCTCACACACTCTCTCAGACTGCTGCTGCTTGTGTCCACGGCTCAGCCTGAATGAGAGGGAGAGAGAGAGAGAGCAGTACACCATCCACCGGAGCGCAGGAGGGGAGGGAGGAGAGGAGGGCGAGCAGCTGAAGGGGGAGGACGAGCGAGGTCGAGCTGAAAGGAGAGGTATGCGAAAAGACTCTTCTGCAAAGGTTTGGCTGCTCTGTGTCCTTCTTTTCTGCATTGCTTCTAGGCTGCACCTACAGTGCATTGTCTTCCCACCTGCTCTCTCCTTTTTGGCTTTCTGGCAGACCATCATATTTCATCGCATTCTGAGGCTCTACAATATTTCTGTATGTCTGTGCATTCGCCTGGATTTACGTGTTTGAGTAATGATTAATAAACACTAAAAAAACTAAAAATATGAAAGCTAAAATTATAATATGAAAACTAATTTACAATATTATTATTTTAGTGTGCCTATTATTATTACATATAGGCAGTTTATTAGTACATATAACTAACTTAACTATTAATAAGCAGCAAATTAGGAGGCAAGTTTGAGACAAATCATATTGGTAACCTTGACCTTAAAGTGTGACCGAATTATTTTCAACTATGAATATTGTAATATTATTTAAATCTGTCTAACTAAAGAAGAAAAAAAAACTTTTGTATTTGGATTTCGCACTATTACTTTTATTATCTTGGTCAGTCGGTTGCTCTCTCTCAGTAAAAAATGATCAATAAAATAAATTTAGGAAAAAATATTTTATTATTAAATTTTAACATGTTTAAAATACATATTTAAAATATCTATCTATCTATCTATCTATCTATCTATCTATCTATCTATCTATCATTTATGTAACAATAAACAATCAAACAAACTAACAAAATGTAGAACAAATTCTCAGCTTTTTTATAGTATTTCACTTTTTGTCACTGTGAAAATTGTTGCTGCTCGGTGTCCATAAACCAGCTTCAGTCTTTATATTAGAATACGCAGCAAGTGAATGAGACTTACTAGTAATAAACCTACCCCTCACTCACTCACTCTCTGCTTCTGATAGACAGAGGTGTTAATGTGTGATTTTTCGCCCCTGAGTGCTAAAGACAAAAGTGCCTCACAAACACCAGCTGAGTGTGTGAAGGTATTTCACAACCTCGCAATTGAGCAAAAAGAAAGAAAAAGAAAAAGAGATCTCTCATTGCCTTTGGCATGTCCGCGTATAAGTGTTTCCTGCTTTCATGAGCGGGTCTGTGCCAATGTCTCATCACCTTTCCGACCAAACATGCTCTTTAGGTGTTTACACCACATAGACCTGCAGAGATGATGGACATACGCTACACCACCTCCTCCTCCTTAGACATCAGCTAAAAACATCCACCTGCAGCCTGGTCTCTATCCTCTCTATCGCAGCAGATGCTCTGCCGTGCCGAGGTTTTCCTCTGGTCGTCGCTCTTCTGTACAGGAACTATGTGGAGGGGATTTGTCAAGGCGCTCTGACTAATGATGTCTTAATGAATTGCGACTCGCCATGCTCTAAATCGAGATAGCTCATTGACAACTAGTTTCCAGCAGCCTGTCAGTAGCGAAGTGGTAAATATAACCTCTGAAACGTGAGATCCACAGAGGAGCGGCCTCCTCGAAACACAGCGAATGGATCCTGTCAGTCAGGGAGGCTTTGATAAACACGCCATTTGTGTTGAGGATGTAGGCTTGCTAAGTGTTTGTGTAATCTTTAGTGCAAACGCAATGGGTCTTTGACACCTGCTGGTGTGGAATGATTTGTGCAATCTACTGTATGGATAACAAATGTAAATAATTACCTGTCTGGCACTTACGACTAGGCCTATAGGCAAATGCTCATATTACTGGCATGTATATACATGCAGAAGCACACGTGTGCGGGTACAAATCAATGACACTAAGGTGACTTCTAGTATTCACTCATTGCTCCAAGGAATGACGGAAGGCAATATAAGTGACGGTTGGTGATGCAATAACGAATAAGTATTTCGGTCAAATTTTTCAGTTAAAAATATGCAACGATAAAATTACAAACTGAATCAACTGGATCTTATAAAACATTAAAAACAATGTAAAACAGTAAAACAAAAGGAAAAAAAAAAACAGCATGTAAACTATTTTTTTGTGCTTTAATTATGATAACACCTCTTTGCATGAATTAAACCTTCACTCTCTCATTCAACTAGCCTTTCCCTTCCTGTGCTGTGTTCTGTAGAGGTCATTATCATGAGTATTATGATAACTGGCAGCCATGTTCAAGGTTCTACTCCACCAGAAGGAACTTCCCGTTAGAGAGGTCGCATTTCCTGTCTGAGTAACACACAGCAGTGACGTCTCTGAATCATGTACAGTAAGTCAGCAGATATCAGTAAACCACATGCACTTCCCCCGTGACTCCTGAAAGAGTTTTGGTTTAGGTGAAAGGTGAATGATGGAAGAGAGGAAGGATAGATGGAAAAAGAGAGAGAGGAGAGGTGTAATGTTTGCGTGGCATAAGAAGTCAGTCTCCACTCCAGCCACATCCTCCACTCGCCGTGATGACAGCTCAGATGCCTTGTTCTGCTCAATCAACACATGGCCCAGCGAAGGAGAGAGAGAGAGAGCAGAAAAAAATACAAATCACATCTGCTCAGGAACAACAAGCCTGAAGATTGATAGACTTGAATTCTGTGTATCAAACATCACAAGTAATGCAGTTTTAGTGCTAGTTTTAGGATAGATATATACATAGATAGAAAGATATGACTTACAAATTGAGGTAAAATAACATAAAAGAATTAATTAAAATAAATGTAAATAAGCACATACTATTCCATTATATCGCCATGGTCAAATAGTAGTGTGAAATCTAAATATAACTGATTTTTTTATATTAGTAAGTAATTTTAGATTAGAGTAATAATACAATATTTTATTAAAGTAATTAGATTAAAATAATTCAGTCACACTTAAATGTTAAGGTCCAGTTCTCACTTTTAACAAGCCATTAAATACAACTTTTGCCTCAAACTTCTAATTTGATGCTTATTAATAGTTAGTACGCAGAATATGTGCTTTACATGTACTAATATACAGCCAATATGTAATAAGAATAGGCATGCTAACATGCAACTAGTTAATAGTGAGAACTGGTGGTTCCTATACTAAAGTGTTATCAATAATTAGAAAATTCAAGATAAATAAAATGGTAAATGTCATTTTCTTTCTCGCAATAAAATCACATAATAAGATAATGTCAATCTAAATATTACAGAAAAAGGGAACTCCTTCTCGGGTCACTCAGCATTTCACAGGATGACACAGAATTTGCATGGTAATGACAGCTATAAAGTAGAAATACAGCAGACAGCTCCAAAAACAAGCGCCTCTCTCTCAAGAGAGTATGCAAGTAACCCGAGGGCTTCATCACACTTCAGAAAAAGAGACTCAGAGCTCAGAGCATAATCAGTTTACCAGAGATTCCTGCTGGAACAGCAAAGCCCCTTGAAACACGTCCTCCATTACTTGATGTAACAGAGAAGTGTTACACCAGCAGAGGAGACAGGAGGTGATGAGAGAGACTAAACGCTGATGATGAAGGTGAAGATACCTTGCTACGCTTGGATTTAATCTTCAATAACAGATGCAAAAATGCAAAGGATTTTCATATACTTTGAAGACATTAAAAACTGTGCGTGTGTTTCATTCCAACATTGTGACCTTCACACAGAAGCTGCACTGAATTTGTCCGTTTTCCTCAGAACACAAGGGTGTTTACTACCTCCTGTCCACTTCCATTTCGGAAAAGGGGTGTTTCCTCTTTCCTCGGAGGTGCAGAGGTCAGAGATCAGCCTTCATTTCACAAAGAGGTCACAGACCTTGCCAAGTGGGCAAAGGAAGTTTCATAATCCTCCGTCCCACCTCCACTCGCCCCCCACCTCGACACCCCTCCCTCTCATAAAAGCTTTTGATATTAAATCTTTTAGACAAACTTTATGAACAGAATGTAAACGAGCAGTGATGGGTAAAATTGCACCCTCATAAAAACATCAACGAAAAGAGCGTGAGGTTGAGAAACGAGGCCGAATATGTTTTATCAGTGATTTCTTCCCGTCTATCAGCGTTGAGGAAGCATCCCGCAGCATCTTTGCCACAGATGCATCCGTTCCAGCGGTGCATCACTGGGGTCTTCGGATTACAGGAGTGATTTACAGAGCAGAACAGAGGAAGAAAGAGAAGAAGAAGAAGAAAAAAAACTTTCATCTGATTCATAAAGTCTGACAGTGCCTGGGCTTGTCTTACAGGTGATGTAATGTGAGTGGCAGGCAGCAGGATGAGGTTGAGATATATCGCCGTGTGTAGTTTGGCGTGGGAGATTCTCAAGTTAAAATAAGTGCAAACGGAAGGCTCTGAGCACCTGGATCTCATTCACTTTGGATTTCTGGGGCTGTCAGTTAACCAAGCAAAATACTGATGCTAAAAAAGATATATTAAATTTTAAAAAAGTACCTTAAAGTGGCATAAAGTGGTCGTACCATGACAAAGTGATGGTATCAGTTGGTAATGTCACGGTATAAACACCCGTTATACTAAATGCTTTTGATCTACTATTAGTGAATCAGAAAGATACAGTTCAACCAGTGTGAACTGATTCTCAAACAAGTTATTCTGGTTCTTTTTGCAAATGAAAAACACACTGCAAAGTCAGCGTAGTCCGATAAACAAATTATTCCTAGTGAATCAAAACCATAGCCCCAAAAATGTAGTCTGATTCCAAAACAAATTACTTTTATCAACTGGTTCTTTTTAATGAATCATAAAACCAAAAAACAACCAACGTTGCCTGAGGTAACGCTTTGTTTATCGACAAATCACTCTAGACATTTTACTAGTAAGCAACATTGCAACTACATGTCAACTAGCAAGAACTAGACTAATAATTATATTAGTAGACTGTCTGCTTAATATCTTCAAAAAACTTTTGATGGGTCCACAACATACAACATACTACAAGAAACTTTGTCAACTTCACTTTATACATTCTACTAACCTTAAAGCTACCCTAAGAAATCTACTAAAGAGTTACTTACAGTTAGTAGAATGTATAAAGTGGACTATAAAAATAAAGCGTGACCTAGTCTGATACTTGAGCTAATTATTCTGACCCAGATTTTTGAAAGCAAACGATTGTTTTAATGCAGTTAAAAAAAAAGATCTGGTCAGAAAAGTCACTGGTTATAATTAGTCTGACAAATACTCCACTGAACCAATCTAATCAGGGCAGTTAGTGAATCAACATCTGAGTCACTTACTGAACACATACAGTATTACCACGTAACACATGGGAACATTTTGGTACTTGTTTTGTTGGAGAAAAGATTACATTACAGCCTGATTACTTGCTTTAATAGACTTCTGTTCCTTAAAAGCAGCAACATTAACTGTTGCTGAAGTATTCAAGTCAGAACAAACAACACTAGTTTCCGGATAGATATTGAATTGGCTTTGAATTGATGTGCAGGTCTCCGCTTTGGATCACAGGAGTTCATTGTCCAATGGAGTGCTCCTAAAAAGCGCTAGTGATGTGGAAAGGCCTAGAAGAGTTTGTGAGGAAGCTGAACTAATCCAGGAGGCAAAAGGTCTTTTTAAATCTCATGTATATGTAAATGTTGTGTGGCGTCAGTGAATGGCCCGGTCCACAGAGCTTAACTCCAGATCGGCTGAGACAACAGAAAAGCGCTCATTATTCCATCTGTGTAACCCAATCAGAAGGCTTAAGCTGGCAGAAAATCCCCCCCTGCAGCCCCCAGTCAAGGTGAATTGGGGTTAAGAAGGACAGAGAAAGAGCATTAGCTTTTTTGCACGGCTGCTGAAATTAAAATGTAACCAAATCAAATGGAGAGTTTTAGCTACAGGGGTCAATTACTGTATTGGGACCAATACACAAGGCTTGTTTGGAAATGTTAAGTAGGCTTTAGTAAGTCTTCCACGGAGCAAAAATGAAGAGTTCTTCAAAGAAAAATAGGTGACAGAAGCCATTTACTCTACATGCAAAGGCTGTCCATAATCAAAACAAAAATTTACCAAATAACCAAATGCATACGCTCACTGTGGGTGTTCACAACATTAGAGATGGATGTTTTGACCATTTTCAAAGCTGTGAACATACTGTAACATTTTAAGACTGCCGTCTCAAGTTTAGAAAGTTTCAAAAATTTGAAATCTTTCTGCTGAACAGACACCAAATCAAACCTCATCTCAAAATTAATGCTGATGTTGCCAGACACTGTTGCTCATTATCCGACTTAGTTTGTGCCAAAGGTAAATCACACTGTGGAATTCAGACCTAGCCCTATAAATCAAAAAATCTGAAAAAACATCTTGCACTGCAGGCTTATATAAATCTGACCTGTGCGTCATGTGTCTCTGCTCTTGTCAGGCACGGAGCTCTTCAGCTTGGGAAAACTGTCATAGTGACATTGAAGTCCAGCCTGCATCTCTATTAAACATTTACACGCTTGTGAAACGAATAAAAAACTAACCACCACCGCACTCACGTTACGGCCAAGCTGAGGAGTCATATTTAATATGGAGCTGAAGCGCTGCCAAAAATATCAGGGTAAAAGAGAGAGAGAGAAAAAGAACTGCAACTGTAATCCTCTTTCGAATGAAACCTGGCGATCTGCGATTAAATCCATTTATATGGGGTGTTTTTCGTATGGCGCTTAATTCGATTTGCTTTATTATGCACCGGTTTGGTGTTTAAGAAAAAATATAATGAGTCAGTCTGTGCCTCGGTAACCTTATGTGACTGTCTATGAACTTGAAAAACGCTTACATCACACATTAACACGACAGTGCCACCGGGAAAATCAGGCCTTTGTGACAGAAGCATGTGGGGTGGATGACTGCACAAATAACCAGGTGCTCTTCAACGTAGGTGCTTCTCTCGGAAACTGAATGTTTCCTGTGAAAGCGGCGTTAATGCAGTGTGCCGTCGTGATGAGTCACAGGGTGTTTGCCGCTAGTGATGAGACCCAGCTGTGGGTACGAGCTGCTGCATTCATAACACAAGGAACACGTTTTTTTAAGACAATGACGCACAACATGACTTCAAGGGAGTTTCAGATGTTAACAGTCTCCCTTGTCTCTTACCTGATAACATTTTTACGTGTCCATAAAATGAAAGGCAACGGAGTCCATTGGGGTGTTTTGGACCTCATCGACTTTAAGTGGGATGTGCAAAAATTCTGAAAAATATAAAAACATTTTTCTACATAAGACACGAGGTAGGGCTGTGATGACAACATTGATTTCTCGATTTTGAAGTGATATCCGTTTTATTTATTTTTATTGATTAATCTCACGTCTGAACAAAACTGAATTGAAAAGTATCAGTAGCATACCTCCATGCAATAAATCTAAATCTTTTGATATGAAATGAAGACAAAATCTGGTATGAAGTCAATGGCACAGCATTTTTATTGCATGTTAAAGGGACAGTATAACTTATAATATATATCACATGTAATTGCTCGGTCAGTGTTGTAACTAAATATATATTCAAATATTCAGACATTTTTTCTTAACCTGTTTAATATTTAATGTGTTTTTGAATAAAGACACATACTATACCTGATATTCAAAAACATATATATCAATCTGCATCAATTCCTGAAATTTGTTTCAGTTCCAAGCCATAAAATGAAGTCATACAGGTTTGGACTGACATGAGGTGAGTAAATCATAACAGAATTTTTTGTGAGGCACTGCTTCAAAACGTTCTTCAAGGATTGACAGTCCGTGATAGTTTTCACCTGTGTTGGAACAGACTAATGGACACATTTCCATGCTACCCAGAGGAAATCTTCATATATAATGCAGGACACGCTTTTGGAGAGCACACATGCTTTTGTTAAATGCCGCCCGCAATTGGGTTACGTACACATTACTGAATAAGGCAAGTCAAGAGCTATTCAGGAAATAATGGAGGGCAAGACAAATTGTTCGGTTGCCATTTAGGATAATGAAGGGATGTTTCTGCATGCAAATGAAACACTGGCACACGCCACTGTCCTGCTCTTATTCATCAATTCCTGCGGTGAAACTATCAAGCTTTCAAAAAAAACAAGCTTCACTTATGGGGTCGTTCAACCTCATCGTACGTCGAACAAAACTGACAGGCGCAAGAGATACAACGCAGATACAACAATAAAATTCTTTTAATTCTGTGTGGCCAATTACTTCCAAAGACAGGCTCTTTTTATGAGACAGCCAGGGATTAAAAAAAATGTATTCCAGAAGCATATCTGATTTCAAACAACTTCATCTTTCAGGAAAACAAATAGTGTTTCTCCAGCCAATAAATCTGTAACTTGCAAGATTTGATTTGAAATTAAATAGAAACATCATTGGGAGAGTGTGGAAATCAGGGTCAGGCAAAAGTGAAGAAAAGAAGAGCGAATTTAAACTGGACTTGTTATAAATGTTTTTTAATTGGAATTGGTACTGAATTAGAAGAAATTCAATGAAACTGGTGATGGTCACGAAAGCTATTTAAATAAATAAATTAAATATTAAGAATTCAGATTTTCCCATGTATCCATGCCTCATAAATTTGCTAAGCAAACCACATTAAAGCTGTTATACTTCTTTAAATTTAAAATCATTTAAATTGCACTTAAATTCAAAATCAAGCAATTTAGCTCCCTATTGGGCAGCCTTCGACTCAAACTCCATTATTAAATTGGAATTAGAAATGCATTTTTAATTCCATCCTTATGCTTCAAAACCCTAATTCAGACAAGAAAACCATCCATGCAACAGAAAAAAAGAATCCATGTTGTTAAACTGATGTTTTTTTTTTTTCTGTGACAAACATTCATTGCACTTTAATGAAATGATATGATCTGCTCTCCAACCAACATTTTATATTGTAATTTATTACCACAATTGAAACACTCCATTATCTTTTATTGTCAAATAATAAGCACATTTAGGGCATTTCCCCACAGAAGAAGGGGTCAAGTGATTAGAATAAAGACGGTGTTGATTTACTCAGTGGGAATTCTTCAGTTAACCGAGATTTGTAATTGAAATGAGATGTTTTCTATCCTTGGAATGCATTTTACTGGGTCTGCAGGCTTTGTACATAAATAAGCCTTCTTTCAGTCCTCATTCCATTATGACATGCCATCCATCAGAGACGTCTAGTGTGCATTCTGTGGTTGCTTTAGGGAAATGCTAATGGCTATTCAACTGTTGGCATTGGCGCTCATAACAATAACTTTTGGCTCATGCAATAAAGACTTGGCTGGGAACAAGCCAAGGCATCTCATTGAGATATTAATGTACATGCTGATATGACAAGCACACTACTGTCATGATGGACAGTTAATAAAACACAAATATAATGATAATAATCATAGGATCTTGACGAAAAAACTGCCTTAATCTCATAAACGCTTTTGTATTGAAGATGGTTCGCATTATTATCAGGTATGCACTGTTTAACGGAACAGTTATTGGCTGCCAAGGCTCTTCTGGATGTATCCGCGGCAGAAATTCCTGGCAGAAGATCAGTCTCATTCATTTCTTTCCAGACAATATCATCCTCTCGCTCCCATCAGCGAGACACTTCAGAGAACTGACGTGCTCCACTTTGAAAACAAGCCCTTGTCCTGCTGGTGGGAACAGAGCAAAAGGATCAGCTAATGACCCTGAATTATATCTCATTTGATCCACATACACACTGCCTATATTCATGCGGGCATGAAGTCAATGATAACAGCTGTATGTGAACATAGTAGCCACTGTTAGGGCTGTGTGAGGTTATATGACATTCCATAGGTGTAATGGTTTTTATCCTGTACAAACTGTATGCGCTATTACTACAATCCTACACCTAAACCTACCCCATACAGAAAAATTCAATAGACTCCATTCTGTGTGATTTATAAGCATTTGAAAGAGTGCGGACATGGGTTAATGTCCTGAAAAGTCACCTTCGCTTTGTAATACCTCTACATGTAATACCCTTTTTTTGTTATCCATTTAATTTATAATGTTTTATAGTTCTATTGTGTTTTTATTCTATTTATTTGCTTACATGTATGTATAGTTTTGATTTTAAGTTTTATTTTAGTATTTGAAAATAAAAAATGCTGCCTTGAAAATAAATTTTTATTTCAGTAAATTTTTTGTTTATAAAAATTTTTTTACGGTTTAGTATTAGTTAACAGTAATAATCCTAGACTATCAAACATTACAAAAGATGATAATGCTGAAAAAATGTGGCTTTTAGCAAGAAGATTCTCTTTGATGTGACTCCTGTGACTGTAAAGTTAGACATGGGGGCTGATGGTGGAAAAGCCACATCAATAACCTGCGGTTAGACCCATGACTCGAACATGCACCGTACCTGGAGGAACGCATACCTCAAGTCTCCTGTCCACTTAGTCTAAATATCACACCACCCTCTTTCAAAAAGCGCACAGCATTCATCAAGTCATCTCAGATGCAAACAATGCCTCATCCGGGCCAGCTTTTCATCCATTACCTGTCATTGTACTCGACAAGGTTCACAATGTGCCATAAAACACACCTTGCTCTCAACAGAATGAGCGGAGATTGAGCAGTGCCCTTGGGCAACGAAACCAAACAAGCATCTAGAGCGACATCTGTCAGTATAAAAGCTCTGTATATGTCTTTATGAGCTCCCATTCCCATCAAGCTCTATCTCTGATGTTTTTTGTGTGGTTATCTGTTGGCCCAGTGGTTTTTTTGGAGAGGTTCGCGTCTGACTCACTGTCATTTCAGTAGCTCTTAAATGAGCACGGTTCCTCTGTCACCCAGATCAGAGGATCCCTGTTAGCATTGTTAGTTTTGGCCGAGGAGACACTTTAGAGTTATGGGAACCTGGCATTTGGAGCTTGTCATCTGATTCCCAGAGCTATTGTGGTTACGTCATCTAGAGCTTAAAATTTTATGTAAACCCTTTATAATGATATTAAATCACATGTACGAAGCCTTAGGGCACAAGACAGCGTTTTAAGAGTATACGTTAACAAATAAATGTAAGTATGACGCAACATTTTCCCCTCATACTTAAAAAGCCTGATGAGTTTCTCAAGTTACAACTTGAATAGTCAGATTTGGAAAAACGCAGACAGACCTTTGCGTTTGTTGGCTTGCAAATGTAATCCCTTAAATAGGGTTTAGCCGCCCGAAGAAAGCGTTTTTGTAAACGTTGCATTTGCTGAAGACAGGTTTTACCTTTTCGGCTAATTCCTTTATGATTATCTCGGCTTTGTGACATACATGCGAGATTTACTTTAAAACAACATTTGTCAGGGAAATATGTTGTCCAGACAGTAGTGCAACGAGCAGACTTGCCCTCCATCTATACATTTCTGTCAGCGCGCGATTACAAATAAAACCAATCGAGTCCAAAAATGCATTTATAGCTCATGGGATGCTTATTCAGAAAGCGCATACACACCTGTAAGACTAATTCAGTATTTAGGGAGACCACCCTAAGTCAATATCTCTTCCTGACAACCTGACACACATGAGATTACGGGATATGACTCATTTGAAGGAGAATACGTACTGTGTCAACAAACTTGTGGCTAAAGGGACTGAGTTTATGCATGTAGCAACACATTGCATTAATAACAATCAGAGAGTTTTTTGCATGCTTGATGAGTCACAGAAGCAAATAAACTCGCACACGCAATAATCCGCAATCTTCAGGCTTTGGCCACATGTTGGGGTGAGTCGGGGGGGTCTTGTTGGGAGGTTGCTCAGAGGGTGGGAGATTAACTCAAGCTGCGCGGGCAAAACACTCCAGGGCCCTCCTGAAAAGACTAGCTCCAGGCTCCTGACCCGGCGGCTAATCCAGTCCCAGCTGGACCCAACTGTCCTGGGTTTGTGGCGTTCCATGTCGCTGCAGTCCTGCAGCGCTAAGCCTGAAATAAGAAGCTTGGACCGGTCTGACAACCTGTCAAGATGAGGACTTAATTAACCATCTAAAGTCAACCTGACTAATAGGCAAGAAAAGATCCACTCAAGTGCTGCCACAAAAAAGAAGAGAGGATCAATTCCTACTCGTCTTGTTTTCATTACGAATGGCGGGCACTTGGATGTTTTTGCATACCTTGGGGTTTTCCTGTTACGGAATTTCCTGCGACATATGAAGTGAATGTATTTATCTAGTAATTTAATCGTTTAAGCATTTCTACAAAGGGACTTGTAGTATGTAATTATATTTATAATAATTAAATGTAAGTAATTAATTTTAATTACAATTTACACAATGAAAAGAAACAAGATTAACAGAATGCCTAAAAACACAAAAAAGAAAAGAAATAAATAATTTGAAGTAATAATAATAATAAAAGACCTATATTAAATTAAATACACCAGGACAACCAAAACCACCAGGAATATTTCTTAATTAACTTAAACGTAATAATAACATTTTCTTAAAATGTCTTAAAATAATTTTGATTTTAAAGTTTTATTTTAGATTTTTATTCAAATATTTTTATTTTAAATGTCTAAAACATGGCGACATCTGTTTAGACCAATATAAGCTCATTTTAAATATATTTAAATATATATATATATTTTTTAAACAAGAACTCCATGTTCATGAAAGAAAACTAACATGATTTCTAGCCATAAAATGTGTAGTATTTTAACGAACATGTTATTTTAGCCAAGATATTAGGAAATTCACAGCAAAGTACTGCATAGCAGGAATGACCCAGCTGCATTTTTCTTTTTTTATCTTTTATCAGAAAAAACTAAAAAGTGTCAAAGCGCACTCTTATCTGCCTCGGCACCCCGACAGGAAAAACATGAGACACTTCAGAGTTAAAGGAGACGGCGATCAACTACTTTTTTGTTTGCACGAGGTGAGGCTGCGTCAAAACTCTGAAGAGTCGCTAAGTCGCGGCGCTAGCCTGCTAACGTCTCTGAGTTAAAACAGAGGCTCACTTGACCTTCCTCTCTCCCTCCTCTCCATCACCGCTGAGTGTTTAAGCACACCCATCTCCTTTCCGCCATAATGTGTTTAGAAATGTCACTCGCACCCCTCCTTTCAATCACTGTAATGTGCTTGACTGCGCTAACCCTCTTCCCTCTGGCCATAACGTGTGTAAAACTGTCATACACTCAAGCAACACTCTATCAAGGTAACGTGTTTGATTATTCCAGTCCCGGCCTGCTTTACAAAAAACGTGGCTGACCTGTGTTTTCTTGCCCGTGTCAGTGCGATAAACAGAGACGGACGGGCCATATCGGCGTGTTCAAACGAAAGCCAAAGCGCGCTGGATTGAGCATTTGAAATCAGTGTACTATGTAATCCGAGTCAGTGTAATGTGTAATCCGTCTCTGTGACCTCCAGCTGAATGACTGTCTGAGAGCTTCCAGGTGTATCATCAGATTTTCCACTTCTCTGCTCGCTTAAATCTCATTCTTTCTTTCCTGGCACCTTCCGCTTTTTCAGGCTAAGCCACTTGATGCTTTTTCCCCCCGTCAACTCTCACTTTTTTTTTCCTCCCCACTTGAGTCCCCTTTCTTCGTCTACAATACACATCGCACTGCCTCTTGAACTTTTTGTTATTCTGTCCCTTTTTACCCACATTCTTCCCCCTAAATCTTCTCTTTTTCCGTCAACAAACTGTCTCTTTCCTGCTGACTTTCTCTCTGTGCGCTACTGTTCTGAGAGCCAGAGGTTGCTGAAGAAAAGCAGACTGCGCCGCAGCAGTAATAGCAGTGTTCCAGTGCGATACAGCTAATGATGTGTAGCTGTTAACCTCCGAGTGCGGACCCTGGCTGCGGAGAGATCACCCACCGAGAGGCAGCCTCGACTCCACAAACGCCCCACAACTTAAAGCTCCTTTTGTGCTCCTTACACTGTATCCAACTTGTTAACATGCTTATTCGAATCTCAAAAAATGTTATCTGAGGAATTACACACTTAGTGGCAATTTTCTCCCCCAAATGATTTTTGCACAGCAGACTAAACATGAAGTTTTCCAGAGATCCTGATGTTATCTCAGCTGAGACATTGCCTGCTTTATGAACATAAAAGAAGGCTTTAAAGGCATAATTCGGACAAAATGAAAATTCTGTCATCACTACAAACCCGGATTTCTCAGCGAACCTGTTTGACTGCGGTGGAACAAAAAAGGGCTATTTAAAGAAATTCCAAGCTGCTTTTTCCCACACAATGAAAGTGAATGGTGTCAAGCTGAATTTTATGGGCAATATTTTAAATTTGAGCCTGTCCTCACACAATTCTATTTTTTGGTTTCAGGTTATATTTTATGATTTTGACTGCATGAAAAAAGCAGCATAAACATACTTTTACATTTTTCTTTTATGTCCCAAGGAAGAAAGAGTCGTATTGGTTCAGGATCACCAAAATGTATTATTTTAGTATTTATTCTATACTATTAAAGTATTTTATAAAATGTTTATTTAGTTTTATTTTTTTATTTATAAATTGTAATAATTATATTTTATTGTATAATTTATATAGTTATATCATATAATAATAATTTATTACTATTTATTATTATTAATAATAATATTTTTTAATTATTTCTATTTTTATCATGCATGTATGTTGTTTTTTAAAAAATAGTTTTTAGTTTTACTAATACTTTAGAACTGTTTAGGTTTTTCTTCAAATATTACGATTTTACTTTTTTCCAGTTATAAAAGTGTCCCACAGAAGAATCGTATTGGTATAGGGTCACAATTACGGTATGTAATAACACTTTAAATAGCTCTTATTTTTATAGGTTTAGTATTTGTATTTAGTATTTGTATTAGTATTTGATATGTGCTCTGTATGTGTAGTTTTTATTTTAGTTTTAGTTTTACTGACAAAACAACTTTGTTTTATTTCTAACCATCTCATTTTATTTTAGAAGTGAAACTCTCTCATTTTATTTATATTTATATTTTTATAAAATATTTAACATGTTTTTAATAGTTCTGTTTATTTAACAATAACAACACTGGGGATCACATGAGGCAGAGTAAATGATAATGGATTTTTTTTTATTTTTGGATGAACTAATCCTTTAAGTTCACAGTAATTCCGAGCAGCACGTCTAAATCCTGGCACCTATTTCCTTATTAACCAATAATGCTGCTCTGTTTAGTGTCAAATGAAATTCTTAAGCAGTCAGTAGGGAGTAATTTAATCAATTAACCTTCTTCCATTGGAAATGACTGTAGGAATGTGGTCTGGCCCGACGTCCAGTGCAACCCACCTCGGTAACAAACCAAAGGCTCTGAGTGCTCTTGAGTGTGTGAGTGGATGAAACCCGTGTGTTAGAGAGCCTGACATTAATAAATCCCAAATCACACCGCCCTCACATAAACACTCTATTGTTTTTGAAGTCTCTCTGTAGCCTTGCAGACGGCGAGTCATACATCACGCTCAGACATACAGAGGGTCCTGGGGCCACGGCTCCAGCTTGTCCCTATACCCTCAACAACTCACCACCCGTCCGGCTAATACAGCCTGTGTGTCCCCCAAAAAATCATCTTTCCCAAGGGCTTACCCTAAGGTTAACAATGGCTGGCTGTGTATGAAAGGAGTCTACTGGATGATCAATTGACCTTCCCATATATCATACAGCTGATAAAGCTCATGCCAAGCCACCAAAGAAAAATAGACACCCTTTGTATAGTCAAGAATGTACTAACTGACCCACATAAGTAGTATTCCATAGTGACGAATGCCAAGACATACTGTAGCATCCAAGGTCACTATGAAAATGTTCTGGGTCATCATCACGTCCAATAAATGTACTATAAAATACATCTAAATAAAATTGTTTTTTCTTTCTTAGTTTTTTTCTTTTCTTTTAAATCCTGATATGTTTTATTACTATTTTTATATAAAATATACATTTTAAAATAGCTAATATAAAACACTTTGACTGCTAATTGATGTTGGAGAAATACTGTCTCAAAGTTTAATTCATGTTGAAGCAGAAAATATCTTAAATGTATATTTATAATCCTAGAATGCTTACAGATATATATCTATATTAAAAAAATTGAACAAATCTAAGAAAATATGTGGTTACATTATGTTAGCCCATGACATTTTGAGTTATTAAATTGAAAAAATGTAAAAATTCTAGAAAAGTATTTCTGTCACGATTGTGTGGTAAGCACGAGAGCACACAACAAGATTAAATGAAAATAAAAGGGTTTAATTCCAAAATGGCAAAATAAAGGATATACAGACAGGCAGGCAGGCAGGCAGGTCGAACAGGCAGGCAGGCAGGATAAACACAGGTGAAGACATTCGTAAGGACCTCGGCGCTGGACCAACAGAACTGAAAAGACAGGACTTAAATACACGGGGTAATTGACGAGACACAGCTGATGACAATAACATAATTAACACGGAGGGAAGGCAGGGCACAGGGAGCACATGGCACGGGACAAAACATAAACAAAGAGTCCAGAGATGTGACATTACCCCCCCCTCCCGGAAGGTGCGTCCTCGCACCTAAAGGGTAACAAACAAAAACAAACAAAAACCAAAATGACTAAGATTTGGGGATACCGGGTCTTGGGAGGAGGTTGTGGTGGAGGACGGATCCCCAGGAGTGGGCAGGCAGAAGGGTCCAAGGAGGTGTAGACGGAGGGAGGAGCCAGGGAGGAGACAGGAGGAGTCCGGAGCAGGAGGAGATCCAGAGCCCAGTTATGGTGGTCCACGGTGGGGCCGACGGAGGGAGGAGCCAGGAAGGAGACAGGAGGAGTCCGGAGCAGGAGGAGATCCAGAGCCCAGCTATGGTGGTCCAAGGTGGAGCCGACGGAGGGAGGAGCCATGGAGGAGGAGCAGCCATCGACTCCATGGGGCCGACCGGCGGCGCGAGCAGGTGGTGGAGGAGACTGAGGCAGAGAGCGGAGAGCCAAGAGCCAGGGTGACGTCAGGCGCTGGAGGTCAAGCGGCGCCGCAGGCTTCGGCGACTGACACGGAGACGGGGGACGGGAAGGACGCGGCGGAGCCAGAGCGACTGAGGACTGAGGTGAAGCCGGAGGGAAG
The DNA here is from genome assembly GCF_018831695.1 of Puntigrus tetrazona. Lineage (NCBI taxonomy): Eukaryota > Metazoa > Chordata > Actinopteri > Cypriniformes > Cyprinidae > Puntigrus > Puntigrus tetrazona. The sequence goes on along the minus strand of NC_056702.1, from coordinate 5,803,136 downwards.
GAGGAGCCTGACAGAGCCGGTGGGATGGAGGGACGAGGCGAAGCCGGAGGAGAGGAATCCCGAGGCGGGATGGTCGGCGACAGACCAAGCGGAGCCGGAGGGACGATGGAGCCTGGTGGAGCTGGTGGACTGACGGACCACGGTGTAGAGGAGGGAGCTAGGAGCCCAGGGGGAGCCGACGGGTCTACGAGCCGAGGAGGAGTCTGGGTCTCGGAGGCAGGACGGCGAGGCGAGGATCCTTCACCGACGGCGATGGAGACCGGCAGACCCGTGGCGAGCTCCGGATGGTGAGCTGAGGATGAGCGCAGGGGCTGCTGGGATCCATCGGCGTGGTGTGGCAAGGGTGGGAGGGTGGAAAACTTGAGGCGGCACTGGAGGAAAGCGCACAGGGCGCGGGCACAGGAACGGACGGAGCGCGACGCGCGCGGGCACAGGAACGGACGGAGCGCGCCAGCGCGGGCACAGGAACGGGACGGAGCGCCGCGGGCGCGGGCACAGGAACGGGACGGGAGGCGCACGGGCGCGGGCACAGGAATCGGGACGGAGCGCCGCGGGCGCGCGGGCACAGGAACGGGACGGAGCGCCACGTGGCGCGGGCACTGGAGGAGCGCCGTGGCGCGGGCACTGGAGGAGCGCCGCGTGGCGCGGGCACTGGAGGGAGCGCCACGTGGCGCGGGCACTGGAGGAGCGCGCGTGGCGCGGGCACAGGAACGGGACGGCTGGGCGGAACCAGCGGGCTAACGGGGCGGCTGGGCGGAACCAGCGGGCTAACGGGACGGCTGGGCGGAACCAGCGGGCTAACGGGGCGGCTGGGCGGAACCAGCGGGGCTAACGGGGCGGCTGGGCGGAACCAGCGGGCTAACGGGACGGCTGGGCGGAACCAGCGGGCTAACGGGGCGGCTGGGCGGAACCAGCGAGCTAACGGGGCGGCTGGGCGGAACCAGCGAGCTAGCGGGACGGCTGGGCGGAACCAGCGAGCTAACGGGACGGCTGGGCTGAACCAGCGGGCTAACGGGCGGCTGGGCGGAACCAGCGGGGCTAACGGGGCGGCTGGGCGGAACCAGCGGGCTTACTGGGTAGCTGAACGGGAACAGGAACTCAGGATACAGGGAGGTGCCCAGTCTAAGTCCAAGTCCAAGTCTACATCATCCAGCTCCTTTGCAGATCCAGCAGCCCCAGGTGGATGATCAGCTCATCCTCAGCCGATGTGTAGTGGGCGGAGCTCCACTCCGCGCTCTCCTCGCAGTCGGCTGTCTCCACCGCGGGAGCTCCGTTGCTGGCTCGCGCACCTGGTCTGGCGATATCGGGCTCGGGTCCTGTTACGCTCCACGGCTCTGTCGCTCTCTGTGGCGATGGGTCCGTGGTCGCGCTGACTCCGCCCCGTGTCAGCGGTGGGCTCAGGCTGGGGCTCACCTTGCGGTGAAGGGATGAGTTGGGCTCTGGATCTGAAGTGGGGCTGGTGTCGTTGTCCACAGGCGCAACCATCATGGTTGATTTGCAGGACACCAGCACCCACTCGACGTATGCGGCGAGGCTCTCTCGAGACCGCTCGGGACAGCTGCGCTTGGCTGGAGGTGTTAAGTCCATGGAAATAGAGTTCGAGCAGAGAGCAGTCCGGGTAGCGAGAGTCGTTGGCCAGTTCGAGGAATAGTTCTGTATAGTCCTCGAGAGCAATCCCCTGCTCCAGCAGGCGGATGAGAAGTTCGGAGTCTTTAAACTGGGCAAACATGGCAAAAAAACAAAAATAAGGGGGAAAATACGCCGCTATTTACTTTTTTTATAGTTCCGAGCGTTCTGTCACGATTGTGTGGTAAGCACGAGAGCACAACAAGATTAAATGAAAATAAAAGGGTTTAATTCCAAAATGGCAAAATAAAGGATATACAGACAGGCAGGCAGGCAGGCAGGTCGAACAGGCAGGCAGGCAGGATAAACACAGGTGAAGACATTCGGTAAGGACCTCGGCGCTCGGACCAACAGAACTGAAAAGACAGGACTTAAATACACGGGTAATCGACGAGACACAGCTGATGACAATAACATAATTAACACGGAGGGAAGGCAGGGCACAGGAGCACATGGCACGGGACAAAACATAAACAAAGAGTCCAGAGATGTGACAATTTCAAAACCATATGAAACCAACATTTTTTAATTAAGTTGAACTTAAAATTATTATTACTTATTTATTCATTTGTTTTTGCCATTTGGCCATCTGCACTCTTGCAGAGTCTACTTAACACCTATAAATAAATTATTTATTTTAAAATAATCTTTTTCCTTAGTTTGCTGTACACTAACCCAAATCTAAGTGATTTAGGTGTGTGTGCTCCCAGCAGCCCAAAACTCCCCATTTTAGCCAAAAAAGAGCAGCCATATTGAAAGTACATTTTCCCTCAAGCCCTTTAGCAGTGTTTGAGCAGGGGTCACCACTTTAACACAAAGTCCCTTAATGGACGCGGGCAAGAGAGCGAGGGTCAAAGTGTCATGTTTGCTGTGCCTGGGGCATATCACAACACACAGGGCCAATGGCAGCCCAGGACAGGGTTGAAAGAGCCAACGTTTGGACAAGCCGAAGCTTATCTACATATAAGAGGGACAGATTGCGATGGAGGAAGGGGGAGGGAAGAGACAAAGACTAGAAAGAATACAGGTACCTTTCTAAAAGCGAGCCAGGAAGAGAGGGGAGGATGAAGACAAACAGGAGCTTCATGCGGACAGGTTGCTGCTTATCAGTGCGTGAGATGGAGAAGATAATAAAGCGATGACAGTCGTGACTGGTATCCAGTTCAATCAATCACAGCATGCTGTCAGTCACAACACTGACGCTTTATTGACAGAGTCAGGCCGTCCGATAGCATTAACCCCATATTCACATACCAGACTAACCTACAACACAAACTAATGCGCGCTGTTGACAACACATGTCTTTGAAATGGGTCAATAATGGCACGGGTTTGCTGAGAACGGTCAGGGTCAGAGCACTACCTCTGAGCACTTTTTTGTGCAATGTGTTCACGTACCTTACTGCACGCTTTGCCGCAGTTTCAAAGAGGTATGTCCACAGAGTGGCGATAAAACCGTTTCATTTTGATATAGGTATGGATTGCGGCGGTTCAGAATTCAAATATCGGTGGATCGTTGCGAAAAGTTAATGCTCTATAATATTGGAAATATGCCCTACACCAAATCCAACCCTAACCTACCCGACAATGTTAACAAAAGCAAAACCGATATAAAAATACTGTTTTGTCGAACTCGGTATTAGAACCGGAGCATCTGCCTCCGTACTCCGTGAGCTACCGAACAAACCTACCTTCTATGAAAACCCATAGATATACTATATAGCATATTACTATTATTTTGAAGTCGTAACATGACATTCTACAAGTAGTTCTTGTCGGTATGTATTTCGTGTCTCGCTAAGAAGTGCAACAAGGTACGTTTATGCCGTGAGACCAGGTAGTGAGTAGACTATACTACAAAAAAAGACCCAAGCGGCTTTCTTGTTTCTTTGATTAAAATACAGCTTTTTACATGCCATTATAAAAGACTTTGTTTTAGTGCTGACTGTGAAGAAAACTGTCTGTTTCTATCTCTCTGTGCATTCGACCTTTGCATGACTGAACTTTAATGCTTCACAGGTTCCATTAAAACCCAGGATCACGCGTCGATAAGAACCAGCCCGACATTGACCTAAACCTGAAGCCTGTATTAGCCGACATGTCAATGTCATTGATGAGCCATTCGTTCGGTTCAAATTGATACGGGACAAAACTGCATGTGCAGCTCATTACCCATAATGCTGCAGTGGCCAACACTACAGCTATCCAATTTCCCCAATAGTTTTTTTTCCATCATTTAATTTGTGTTCTTTCTCAATGTCTGCAATTCTGACTTGAACCATGCACTGACGAAAAAGTGCGCTGAAACAAATACTACAGAAAAATACAGTTTATGCTTGAAACTGTTAGTTCAGGCAATAAGTCCTATAATATTACTCAAACTTCTCAAGCTACAGTTATTTTGTTGAATTTACTTGGGTAAGATTTTAACCAACAATATGTATATTGTACAGAGCAGTAGCAGTAAAATTGTAACAGTAAAATGTGTTAGTGTATATTGTATTGAACTGTACACATACAAAGACTATACTATACATAATATATACATATACATACACACACACACACAAGTATACATAAATATACACACATGGACACATTCTTTTAGTAATTTAACTTAAAATAGTAATAGTTTTACAATAACATTTGCTTATGAATTGTCATTGTTAAACTTGCTCATACTCTGGCATATCCAGACAAAAAAAGCAATAAAAGAGGACAGTTTTGTTCCATCCAGACACAGCTGTGATAATCGTTGAGTGACAGGATGTGCACCTGTCTTTTTTCCCTATATAATTAAGTTTATTCTTATGTTTTATTTTTATTTTTGCAGCATTCAGATGGTTGGTCCACATCTTTTCAGTGCAGCATCTACTAGTTTCTACTATCTATTTTGGCCATAATTTCCCTCCCTCCTCCTCCCTCCCTCCTCTCTCCTCTCTCTCTCTCTCTCTCCTCTCTCTCTCTCTCTCTCTCTCTCTCTCTCTCTCTCTCTCTCTCTCTCTCTCTCTCTCTCTCTATGTCTTCACACTCCTCTGGCACAGTTACACACACACCGTTCCCTGGACCGGGCTCACGGGAAAAGCTGAAAACAGACAGGACCAATTTTCTGCTAATTGGAGCTCAGGAAATTGCTCCTCATTTTAATTTACTGCCACACAGCCAGATAGACATGTGATCCTCCGCCATCCTCCGCTGGTTCTCACCGCAGGTGTGTGTGTGTTTGAGAGAAAACCAGACGGAGATGGAAAGATACACTATCCATCGGCCCTACTCTTACAGTCCACAGGTGCAGAGGTCACACCTCTGGACATTAATTTGACTTAAATACAAAAACTCTTTCAGAGGTCAGACGCATCGGGAGAAACACACAAGCCCTTTGACTTCCACTGCGGTCTGACTTTAAAGCTGCCACGGTAATTCAATTAATTCAATTGATTTTTTTTTTTGAAAGCCCACGAGGGATGCGGTCAGTTGATTTATGATGACTGTCATAATATTTCTATAGCCGCAAGACACTTTTTAAGCCTGAAAACAGTCATGCAGCATATTCAGATCAATGAAGTATAAAGTGTAGTTTGTAGACTATTACAACATTTAGTAATTTTTTAAACAAGCTTTTATTTTTATATTTAGTTTTCTTTCAAAATCTTTGACTTTATAATATGTTTAGTAATTTCTTTTATATAAAACATTAGGAGATAAAATATATTTAAGTTGAAGTAATAAAATTACTAAATGAAATAATTAAAACTATTTAGTAATTTTATTTATATGCAGCTTTAACTTTTTAAATAAATTACAATTTTTCAAATTCAAATGTAAGTTTGTTATCTAATATTCCTGTTTTATTTCATTTTAGCCTTATTTCATTTTTTTTTATTATTTTAATAGTTTAGTTTTTACTTCAAATTATTACAGTTAGTTAAATTTTTTCATCTTTTTTTTAATTGCAATTCTGCCTGATTTCAAATATCAAAAAAATTATCATCAAATGAGATCTAGGAAGACAAACCTCATCATAATTCATAACAGGAGATCGTCAGATAACCCGTGTCAAAGGCCATCGAGCGCTGACCTAAGCAAATCAGATAAAATCTGGATAAACAATGAAACAATAACATTTATAAGGAGATTACATTATTACTCATGACCCAGACCCTCTTTAGGGAAATGTATCACTTCCTGATTGTATCTCCCACCTAACACATGGAAATGAATGACTTTAGCACTATATTGCTTTGAAATATCGCGATCGCCTCTTGTTTCTGCTTTGTCTACATCCTCTCCACCCCAGCAGCCCCCATAAAACTATTTCCTGTCCGCTCTGCGTGTCTGGATCGCTCTCCTGAATTCATCCTCTCTCTGGTTGTTTCTCTGTTGGCTCTTATTTGTTGTTTCAGAGCAGCAGGGTGAGATCCCGCTGCAGAGACGTCGAGAATGTTTATTTGGGATATGCGAGGCTCGCCACATCTTTGACAGTTTATGTGCTTATGGAGACAATAACATGGCTTTTTGATGGATTCAGCGGTTCGGTACAGCTCCATTTTAATGGCAGTGAATGGAACTTTTGAATGAGAGCGAGCGCTTGGACCGAATCCAAGCCTTGGATGACAAGAATCCAGCATATTGAGTTTATTTACTGTTGGACTGGAGTAAAACAAGACCACGGCTCCTAATGAGAGGGAAATAACTCTGACTAAGAGTGCAGATTTTGGCGTCAAAAAAGTGCCTCGCAAACATGATTTTGGCGAGTGCATCCGACCTTGCCTGACATTTAGCGTTGGTCATTCGCATCCGAGGCTCGTGCTGACCCCGATCGATACGGAGATACATGTTTTAACACAGAAGCGCTTACTAATCAATAGCGCGACATTGCCAAACAGAGACGTCTATCAGATGCGTATCACTCAATGAGACGGGAGCTCAATCGATGGATGCTTTGCGAAAAGCTCATCCATCCCGAGCTGACGTGTTTTCCAGCATCTGACACCGTCATTTATCTGTGTGTGAAAGCACGGGTGAGATTGGACATCGCGTTGCACATGCAGGCTGTTTTAATGAGGCTGTGACCTTTTCGTCATGGTGTTCTGTGAACTTGAATAAATCCTCTCTTCCTGTCAAATCAGCTAACGCCATTTCAATCCATCGATCTCTGCCATATACACATGCACAAACACGTTTTGAGAGCACATTAATATTTATACGCTGTCGGCATTTTGAAACCGTCAATCCCGCTGATTGTTCATATTCAACATTACAGTACTTGCTCATATACAGTAGCATGGGTTATTAGACCTGTTTACTTGCACGCCTTATGAATGCAGTACATTTCACCACCCTTTATTCTGAAAGTGATTAGATTTGAGTGATAAAATGTGATAAATAAATCCATACCTTTGTAGCGGCTTGAGTAACAGAGTGTTTGCAGATCCTAAATTGCAAACTAAACATTTCCAAATTTTACCTTTGTAATTTTATCTACGCTAATAGGTCCAAAAATTGCAGCTGGTTTTTGGTTTTCTATATATATATATATATATATATATATATATATATATATATATGTGTGTGTGTGTGTGTGTGTGTGTGTGTGTGTGTGTATAATTATTATTAAATATGTTTATATATAATATAAATTATATGATTACACATACATGCATGTAAATACATATTTTTCAATATATATATATATATATATATATATATATATATATATATATATATATATATATATATGTGTGTGTGTGTATTTATATACACATAACAAACATGTTGAACACACACATACACATATTATGTAAACAAAACTTTTATTTTGGATTAATTGCTTAAATTAAAGTTTGGATTAAATAAAAGACCTAAATAAAAGTTTATATAATTTACTTACCAAAAACCCTAGCAGCACGCATGGCACAAACACAACACTGTTTTCTGAAAATGTAAAAATCTAGCTTCCTTTATCAGTGCTGTCTAAACGTCTCCACTCGTGGCACAACACTCATTTGTGCTGCTCCACTGACTTCTCAAGGGTCTGTTAGGGATGAAATGTCACTATATGCAATCTCAAAGTGTGTACAAGAGGCTGTGATTTTAGCACTCCAAGCGCCAGCTCATTAAGAAAAGTCATCTTGTGTCGACAACAACGCTTGACTGGCTCTCAACTCTTACGCGGCCTTTGCAAACCCTTGCCTCTCCTTCTCGTCAAAACGTCTCGATCCTCTCTCTTTTATGAATCATTACGATCGGTTCAGACTTTTGAACGCCTCTACAACGTTCGGTATGAGAGTCTTTCTCTGTGAATAATTCACCCTGCACCCTTCTGCCTTTCTGTCTCCCTATCATATGCTGCAGTGGGTCTATTAAAACAGGAGCCTCTGACAGTAAAAGTGAGTGGTCCGTTGTGACTGATACAACCATCCATCATAACATTCGGTATGTGTCTCCTGAGGGTCTTTCTCCACTTCTGGCCGTCCCCTTAATGAACTGCTGCCATCACTCACTCACACACCTGCAGTCAGGCCAGCATGTGTGGGCTTAGATTCAATAAAACTGTATTATGTCCTGGCTGTGGTTTCTAAATAATTACAGAGCATGGGGAAGCAATGGGAAAAACAACAAATGTTTAACTGTATTTCACACGCACGCTACGACATACTGTACAAGCAACGTCCATCTGCAGTATGCTGTCATACCGAGTGGGCAGTGTGAACAATACTTCAAACGGCAATGGGATTTGACAGACAAACAGAATAAAAAAAGTTAGAAATCAATGCGTCTGCAAACTATTACAAGCAATAGGCGCAGCTTCTTTGTAACACTTCTCCGATAACCTACAGGTACACCGCCCCTAACATCATCATGCATCGTGCGAAGCATTCGATCTAAATCAACAAAGCCGTCTACAAAGAAACTAAGTTGCATCGCACCGTTTAAAACTATCCAGGGCTGAATATGCAATCATAAAAGACAGGCTCTGCAGCTCAGAACGCACAAATAAATAGTGCACGATATGAGGCAGAGGAAACCGCACACACAAACATACGGAGACACGGGCTGATGCAGCAATGCAGTGGTTGATTATAGAACGCTGCAGCAGAACAGAAACACACAACAAAGCAGCGTTGCAGCAACAGCGATGCAGCCGGAGAGGCAGCTGATAGCTCTGTTACGAGGGTCAGAGAGTTCACTGCTGACAGATCCACTTCCTCTCCGCCTTTAAAACAAGGAATGCATGCGACACCTACGGACACTACATGGGTGGTGGCAGAAAAAAATGAGGTGCTACGTGACTTATTTGTGAGTACATTTTAACAATTAAATATAAAGTCTGGCATTTTTAAATGACTGTGGTAAACATGGAGACGGTGCAGTGGGGGGTGATCGATGTGGCTTTGTGGGTTTGGCTTTGTGAAAGTTATGTATGCGCTTTACTTAAATAAACCACTGGTCCTCTTTCAAAGTTTCTGGGTGCAGGAATATACAGAGACGCATATGCTTACAAACACAGATTTTCCACAAAAACCACGTTTAAACTCTAGGCCCTCATTTCAATCTTTAATCTCCACTGCAGATAAAAAGCGCACAAAAATAATGCAAGTAGCTCTGGTTTTGTTCTATTGTATATGACTTTTGAAATTATGCCCATCTATTGCTTTCATTTGCTAGTAATGCTACTTTCTAAAAGAAACATTTTAAGCAATTTACTCACTGAATGTAAATTATTAGCTGAAAATATTGTTATCTTTGTTAGTTTCATGTTTATGAGAGTGCATGAGAAAAGTATAGTAACAATGCACAGCATGTATGATTTATGAAATCATTGTTTTGAGTCAGATCTTTTCAATGAATCAGTTGTTCTGGTTCACAAAAAGGGTAAATGATTCATTCATGAATCATTGGGTTCTTACATCCAAGTAACTGACTCAATGATCAGATTGGTTAAGAAATCTTTTTTTATCTTGTGACTTATGAAGCTTTTACTCATTTTTAAAGGGTAGTTCACCCAAAAATGACAAGTCTGACATCACTTACCCTCATGTCACTCCAAAATTAAATGACTTTCTATGATGTTTATACATACTGTATATATGCATGTTTTTCTGTACAATGAAAGTCAAAAGGAATGCTACTGCATTGCAAGAACGATTATTAAAAATGTCTCCTTTTGTCTTCCATCGAAAAATGACATGAAATTGATTAAATAATGTCAGAAGTTTCATTTAGTGAACTAATCCTTCATCCTAAACTCCTTCACATCTTACGGGTGACATTTACAGGTGACCCTTTAAACGGGCAAAGCCATCACCCCTTAAATAGCCCTGGGGATCCTCGTGGTTAGGCGACCTCTGACCTCTGACCTCAGAAGCTGCTGACTTATTACTCAACGCCTCGTGCAATTCTGGAATGTTCCAAACCTATGGCAGGAAAGCTGGAGGGTGCGCAACCACCTCAATTCACTAATTGATCTCCGAACGTGAGAGTGACGAAATGAGTGTGTGATCAGGAACGAGCGGGCATGACAAGAGGAAAAACAGAGAGAAAGAATATCTTTCCATACCAGAGATATTGAGAAATGAGGTCAGAGCCCTTTGGCCCCTTGGGTTGAAATAGCACCCGGGAGCTTATTGACTGTAAACACAGAGAGATGAGTGAGCTACTTGTGGAAAGCACTTCCATCTTCATGTAAAATCCAGCAGTCGTTTTTTTTTTACCCTCAATGCATGTCTGAACCATTGAAAAACACTTAAACTCACTTACTGTTAGAATGAAACTGAATATTGTGTGCTGTGAGGCATTTATTGGCTTTTAAAGGATAAAATGTCAACCAATCACACGCATTCCTGGTCCCTAACGGATCCAATAGGGTGCTCTGATGCATATGGCTTGCGAAAAGAAATCATCTATCACTTCTTTTGCTACTAATGCAACTTTAAGACAACAACTTTCAATATGATTGATGATCATGGACAACAAACTTGCGAATTTTAAAAGCATATTAACTTGGCATTCCTCAACTCGGTGTCACACAGAGGCCCGGAGAGGACGTATCGCTCATAAACACCAATCAAACAATGTCAAACACAATTTGAGTTATTGTTCGGCCAGATGATTGGATATCTCTGGAAGCACATTATGTTAAAGCAAACATTTAATCAATGGCAGTACAGTAGGACGGGTTGAAGTTTTTATAAAAGGCCATTGTGAGCTGCTGAGGAGGTAGAACATAATAGAAGGTTTAGAAATTTGAACCAGATGTGTGCGTGGAGAGAGAAAGAGTGTTAAATTGGCTGGACAGAGACTGGATGGTGATTTTTAAGGGGCATGTGGTTTTTGAAAACAAGTTTGGTCGGTGCAATTAAGAAATGAATAAAGAGAGGGTAACACGGGATGCATAAACATGTTTTGAGGATTTGCTGGCCATTTTGTGCCCTTTTATGAGATGAAAGAGAAGACAAAAAAGGGAGAAAGTGAAAGAAAGAACAGTGGGTAGAGGTGAGAACCAAAAAGACGACATAATACACTAATTCTTCTTCTGAAAATACTCTAATAATCTCACGTGTTTCATTTCAGAGAGATAAAATAAAAATAAAAAAAGTAAAGAAATTAAATGTAGATAGTACAGCCCTGATGTCTTGTAAAATGTTTATGAGAAATAATAATAATAATTAATATTATATTATTAATAATAATAATACAAATTTTCAGACATTTCAGTTAATTATTCAACAGCTATAATTTTTATTTCTCCTAACTCAACTGACTCTATTCAGTCTCCTGAGATATGAAAGAGCACCCACTGAGCTAAATGAATAAAAAGCTGAAAGAGAAAGCGATAAAGAGAAAGACTAAAGTTGGGTGATGGAAACACGGGTATTTATAACCAAGAGGCCGTGACACAGCAGAATGCTGGGCCATGTTTGGTGTGGCCTGTCACATCATGACATCCCGACTTCACATCACACTAACGAGGTAAGGTCTCGACTTCAGCTCTTATAACTCATCCAGAACGCTGACCTTCTAACCCAGACGCTTCGCCACATACTCTCATCTTCAAAACTTCCACTCGACACACTCCAGCTCAGAGATGCATGCGGTAGCCGCAACACATTAGAGCCGACGAAACCATTTCCACTTCACTAGGACAACGAACAGACGAAGTTCTGACAGACGTCTTCATCAAAAATAAAAATAACGGCTTTGAACGGCCTCCCACAAGAACCACAAATTTTCATTTACAAACCTTAAAAAGAAACCCATTCCTATGGATTTGCGAAGCAAACATATTCCAGGTGTGTGTGTGTGTGAGAGAGAGTGCGTGAAAGCGAGCGGTGGCAGTGTGAAAACTCAAAGCAAAGCTCTGAGCTGTAAACAGGAGGTGCGAATTCATGTAGGGTTTATAACGCCTGCAAATGCCCCCTATAAAGAACATATGTCACCCCCCTCTCCGCCTATCAGCTTTTATTGACAGCCGTCAGTCGTACTGATTGTTCTGACATATGTTTCATAAACCCAGAGAGACTCTAAAACCAAAGGACAAAAGACCAACGGCCTTCAACTATGGCTCAGCATCTCCAGTGAAACACTGTCTACCGAAATATTCAATATTGCACCGAAAAGTCAGCGAATGCACAGAGAGGCAATAACAAACTCAACGACACCAAACACAAAGACGCACAAGCATAACATTGACTGTAATGAAATATTGGCCACTTTAAATTAATGGCCAACCCGCTAGATTGGCCGCTGTAATTTATTGACAGCTGTTAGGTGATTGTGGCCCACCAGAGTGTAGAACAGCGAGTAGTCTGGGAAATCGACTGCCATTAAATACTGTTCGGATCAGGCTATTCAGCGTGAGATTGCTTTGTGACATATTACCCCTCCGATACTTCACACACAAAGCTGAGCACACAGTATGCAGCTGAGTATGCATCTCCTCGCATCATTTACAGTGACAAACCCTTCCCGGATTTGAGATTTATTCCGTCGCGTTTGATCAAGATGTTGATTTTGATTAAAGTCGTTAAAAGCGATGTCTTTTTCAAAGACTGAATCGAGTTGCTTTGAAACTAATGAGAGCTATGCTTCAAATTTACTTTTCTATTACAACAGAGTTATGGCTCTGTGTGTGAGCTGCCAAACAGAAGTTTAAAAAAAAATATATAAATAAATTTAAAAAATGAAGATTTGCACTTGAGTGACTTCTTTATTACTGTACCTAGGTAATGAAACAATTTCAATAAATCGCGATTTTAATTTCCTCTCAGCGGAAGCTGCGCTGATGGCTGATGCCAGGGAGAGGGCGAGAGGAAATGAAACACAAATGCCCTTCACTAGCGAAGTTAACATGTCTGTGACTACAGGAGCTGGCAGAGACTACCTCCAGTGCTTAATGTGTTCCCTGGAATGGAACAACAGAACGGTCTGGATGACCTTCAGTACAAGCACACACCCAGAGAGACGCTATGCAAGATCTGGGACTGCTGTGGATAGCAGCCAGGAACTCCCTAAAACTGAGAGAGAAAACAAGCAGGTTGTGCTTATGTACAAAAACGTAGCTCATGTAATATAACGTAGTATATATAATAATGTATATAACATCAATGTAATGTTTACAATGTAACATTTATCCTTTTATCCATCCATCCTTGAATCTGTAGATTAGATATGGAAAAAACTAGGGACATAATACACTAATTCTCTTAGAGATACTGGTGTAGCTGTGCAATATACTCTACATATTTAGATTTTTAACCCGTAATTCTATTGTATTTATTAACATTTCATTCGCTTCATATTTGCTACTTTTGCACTGACTGTTGGACACCTGTTCACATTTGCACCAGCTGTACACCTGTTTACGTCTGTACCATTGATTCATTGATTGTTAAGCGTACGCTCTTGTATGTATAAAGTTTAGTTGTACAGCTGGACAATGACAATATTACCAATCTATCCATGTACCAGTCTCTACAGTATTATCTATCTACTGTACTGCATGTTTCCATCCATATTTCCATTTAACTATCCACCCGTCCCTCACATACATCTCTCCATGTACCTCTATTCATCTATTTTCTATCTGTCCATTTACCTGTATCTGTGTATCTATTAATATATCTATTGTACGTGTCCATGCACGCATGCATCCATTCATCCATCCATTTATGCATGTCATCTATCCATCTATGTATCCATCCATCTATCCAAAGCTACTTTAGGTATCCGTTTACATCATTTATGTATCCATTCATCCTATATCTGTATAAATCCATCTATGTATATATTCATCTGTCCATTAATGTACATGTAGTGTATCTTATTATATATCTATAATTCAGTTCCATATCATGTTTGCTTTCCCAAAACTGAACTGGAGTCTAAAAGGCATTCTCAGCTTACTCGTGAATGGCTCACAACTCTGTTATTCGCTATGTCTCTAAAACAGCTTCCACTCTTGACTAGATGTTACAGCATGGCTGTGGGGATTTGCTCATTCAAACACAAGCATCAGCGAGGTCAGGCCCTGATGTTGGGTGATGGGGTCCAGCTAGCAATCTGCATTCAAATTTATCCCAAAGGTGTTCAGGTCTGGGTTTTGTGTAGGCCAGTCATTTTTTTTCCCACCAGGCTCTGTAAATTATTTCTTTATCTGCCTTGCTTTGTGCACAGGGCCATTGTGTTGCTGGGCCCCATTATTCTAAAAAAATGTTTGTCTAAGGAGATTACATGGCTGTGTGGTTGATTTTATGCACCTGCTAGTGATGTAGCTGAAATATGTTAAACCTAATAATTAGAAGGTCACACACCATTGCTTCTATTATTTATAACTATTTATTTTTTTATTTTCAAATAAATCGAATCGAAAAAAGAAGATTTTTCTCCAATTAAAGACTCTCAAAGGATCTCAAAGAATAATCATAAGCTATCAATATGTGAATTCATAATACCTGTTTTAAATTAGCTGTTCCAGCAGAGTTGTCTGTGAAGAATGAAACGCTATGCTGCTATTTTATCAAACACAGACGCAGAAAAAGCCAACACTTCAGTACAAGGTTTCCAAATACCTTTGACCCAGAGAACTTCCAAGATGTTTGGTGGAGGTATTTCTGGATGGGTTTCTGAATAAGAGTAATTGCAGTCAACAATGGACACTTTCCTGCTATGGTTCACTGCAACTTCACATCCTCTTACCACAAAGTAATGTGTTAAGATGAGAAAATGTTGCTGAAACAGACCAATGCCTTATACAATATAATTGTAGCTCTGTGAATAAACACAACAAACTGATGCTAAACAGTGCCCTAAAAAGTATGCATTAGAAAAAAATATTTATAAAAATGTATTTAACAGGAGAAATATTTATATATATATAAAAAGTAAAATTTTAAGGTTAAATATTTTTATTTAAAAAAAAAATATGTTTTATATATATATATATATATATATAATATATATATATATATTAAAAACATATTTATAAAAATATATTTTTACTTTATTTATTTATTACTATTAATCTGTAGATCTCTTAAAAAGGCATCATAGCTTCTCCTCTGCTCGCTTTCTTCTCTAAAAAGTTCCTGCATCGACAATCTTCCAGTACATTTTCTTTGCGAATCGGCATAGTAATCAAAACTGGGCAAATCCATCATTGTCTCCAGAAGTCCAACTCATAAATACCACAAGGACACAATCTGTGTGCTGCAAGGGATTGTGGGGCGACTGTGTTAGTTGTTCGGAGGACTAGTGGTCCAAATGAAGGCAGCGGTCTTTAACGCTGGCTCAGCAGAGAGGGCTGCGTCTCATTCACCACTCTGATTACCTTACACCAGCCGCCTGTCTACAGTTGGATTGATCTCACAACCCAGCCTTGCATTTTTAAAAATCTAGTTCATTCTCTGCTCACTACTAGTTTTCAGTTCTTGCAACCCACACAGGTTTTTCATTTTCCCACCCACAAACTAATTTATTAGCCAGTTGTCTTTTCCACTCTCTCTCTCTCTCTTTTTTTTTTTTAAATGGCCCTCTAGAGGTCAAAGTACTCGAACCTTCAGCTTGATATCTAAGATAGCAGTGAGTTTTTTTCCCCTGCTTTCTTCATTTAACTACCGCTTTTCCTGGTCGCCAGCACCTTGGCATAATCTTCTGTGACAGATCTGGCCCTCCTCTGGCATTCCCGCCTCCATGGAGAGAACCAAACACAGAGGCGCTTTTATTCAGCTCGAAAGAAAAGCTCCTGACATGATAAATACAGCTCTGTCATGTCTCTCGAACTCATCTGCACACGCTTAAAAGCGTGAAACAAGACACCCGACTCTAAAGGTGGGAATCCTGCTCGACTGATGCACCCACACAACACAAAGGCAAACCTTTGGCCCACCTCTAAAGGTCCAGAACATTTGGAGGGATTGTCTCAAGATCTTCCGTGATGAATGCTCAAATAGAGGTGTGTTGGTTTGTCTTCAATCAAAACCGGTTTCTTAGTTACCTAGATCCTAGTCTCAGCCTCAGACGGCGCACCCCAATGCATCCGCCCACAGCCCGCTTACTGACCGATGATGCATACCGTACACAAAAATGACAAGCACTGACTGAAATGACCAGTTTCAATCTGACTGCCAACTTTACACACATTTTTAATCGGTCTGACAGGAAACATTATTTAGGATTAGTCACTTGATTTTCCAGATTAGCGCAATAAAATCTGTGTTAGAAGGTAGGTAAGTAGGTAAAATTAGTAAATACTCGAAATAACATTGTATGTCTCTAAAATTATAATTATAAAAGTATAATCACTTTTGGAAATACCAACATTAAAGTCTCATTTTCATCATTGTAAGCATATGCACATTTGTTTTTAATGTTCTTGTTTTTGTTTTGCTTGTGATACTGTCACACTATTATTATTTTATGAATAATGTATTCACGTTTATTAATTTATTAAAATATTTAAAAATATATTTATTAATATTCAATTCATTATTTTTAGTCATATTTCACTATACACTTACTCATTTTATATTTTTAATTCATATTTTATATATATATATTTTATTTAGTTTGCTACATTAATATTCATTTTATTTGAGCTTTATAATATTACAATTCATTTATACATTTATATTAATTCCATTACAAATTCTTAAAAAAATCATTTGATTGAATTTTGCGTAATCCACCCCCTCACCAAAATAAAAGCATATACTCAAAAGTTTTCATACCTGAGACTACCGTGATACAAACATGTGAAGAAAAAAAACAAGCCATAAATAATTAAGAAAAGAATTCATCTTCAAGAGAAATGGAGAATACATCTGAAACGAATTCACTCCCACAAGCTATGCAATGCCTTAACAAAAATCAATACAGTAATTTTCTACTTAGATAACCCAATTTCTCAAGAGTGATTTTTTAATTTCCTCCAAGAACATCTTCGATTATTCAATTAGGGAGTCCATTCGAGGGCCGAACCAGCAATGAGGTGACAGTTTTCAAATCTGTTTCTCTTGTTCTCGCCCGACACCGATCTGTCAGCAGCTCATGCATGCCGCATGCAGGTTTTATTAGATATCGGCTCAAGCTTTGCCAAATGTGAGGCAGAAACGATTATGCGCAGCAGCGGCCACAACAGAAAAGACAAGTGCAGACGCATACAACAATTTATACGCCTGAATCTGGGGATTTGAGGTTGGCTTGCAACCACACTGTAAATGTATATCCTACACGTATGTGGTCTGAAGCCTGGGTGGTGCGTTTTGAGTAAGTTTGTGGTTTATTAAAGTATGAAATAGGAAAAGGAGATGAGGAAACAGCCGGCGGGAGATTTTGAGGCAATGGTGTGGTAAACGAGTGGGCGGTAGGGGAAAAAAACAGCAGACGCGTCGTTTTATCTGGTTCAGACTAAAGCGTAATCTTGGTGGCGCAGGAGAACGGCCTGAATGTGAACAATTGAGATGATGAGACAAAATAATTTATCAAGCTACATACAACCCCCCTTCTTGTTCCAAAAGGAAAAGACTAAATGAATTCATTTCTTTTATCTCCTCAAGTCGTTAGTTCCAGCAGTCATTGTGGATCACAATAGAAGCCACACAGACTGGCGGCAAATGAGTATTCATTAGGACGTACAGATGGACGGGCACAAACATTCATTCACACACAAACAGACAGACAGTCTGCACACGCACACACACACACAGGCAACGGTCTGCGTGCTCGAGCCTGGGATATTGCGGATTTTACTCGTATGTATGAGGTAAGTGTGAAGTGATGTTGTCCAACAGCTGGACGGTACTTCTCCCTTGGAGTCTGGATCATCTTTCTATTCCCGCCTGCTACAATCCTTCTTTTTAGGGGCCCGTGAGCGAGCGGCCCTCACTAACCGCTACCAGGCCCGGTGAGAGATCAAACGGACCTTCGCAGCACATCTGGGCCAGATAAGAGATTTATAGAGCCAGTGTCTAGGTACCAGTCTCCCATGACTGACCTTTACCAGACAGTGATGAGGACTGACCTCATTTGGTACAATACAGGTACATAATGAAACATGGACAACATGGAAAGGATAATATAACTATAATAATACGCATACAGCAATGATCATAAATAATTTAGGTTAATAATCAGCGCTTGGTGCTTGTACATCACTGACCATCATCTATCATTTTACAGATCACTCAAAATTTGAATATGAAGTAAGGTTAGGTTTAGGTGTTTAGGTTAATAATGGTCACATCATTCACTTTTTTACAGATAAAGTAGATCCCAGGTCAAGATCAAAAGTGTATCAAAATATGTTGACCTAGAAACATATCTAACTCTATATGTTCTCTCTCTCTATATATACACTCTCTCATGCAGCATGCCATCCTAATTGTTGAGCCCTGTCCGGATCAGTCCCAACAACTGTTAGTCTAGCTGATCAACAGTCCAGACCAGTTTGGACCAGCAAAACACTATTAGGTTCCACATTTTCCAACAGGGCGAGATCCCCGATTTCCATCCTCACAGCTGTTTTGACTGGACTAATCTCCGGCACGACACACAAGCGTACCCAGAACAAGGGCACAAACATAAGCGTGTCTGCGGAGTCACGGAAATGACCGAGGCATCTTGGAAGTTGACGGAAACACCTTCCCATGTGTGGTGTACGAGTGGTTAACAGCGTGTTCAGGCATTATTCCCAGCCAGTGGAAACACTCAGGCTGATATTACATCCCTGCTGTAATAATAAACCTGTTTCATCTAGGGCGAGATGGATCGAGAGTTCCAAATGCACAGAGTCCTGAAATTACATCCTGATGCTGAGGGCATCTCTCCAGAAATGAAATGAAATCCTATAGCTGAAGCCAGGGCAGCGCGGGGATCTAGATTAAACATACGCTAGTATTAAAGTCAGCTTTAAATAAAGAGAATTCACACATGGTCACAGACTTTCTCCCTGACCTCCCATAGATCACTCTGAGAGCAACAGACGCCTCGTGTAACTCCCATCTTGAAGTAATGAAAAATGAAAATGTTGTGACAGTAAAAATGGAGACTGAGTAGAACAATAGCCCCTTTGTGCCACGGGAAATAAATGCTTTTAATGACTTGTTAGGAAACTCCAAGGAAGCTGCCTGGATGTGTTTTTGCACAAGAGGAATTCGCTAAATCACAGTAACCCCGTGTTGCATAAAACACTGTCGAACAGCTGTAGACAAACTGAAATGACTACAGAATGAAGCAATGCAGCATCCGAGTCACTGCCAGTGTTTTCATCTGTTTCTCGTAATTCCTAATTAATGTATTCCCAGAGGAACCGTGCGCTCCAACCCCACGTGCCATTAAACCTGACATACCTGATAACACACAGAGCTGGTCAGAACAGCGCCGGCGTGACCTTTCACCTTTGAGAGAGGGACGGAATAACAGGAAAACCACATGATACTCAATTGTTTGTAAGCAGAATCTGACAAGCAATTCCAAGAGATACAAACTGTCTGCTGATGAAAACATCTGCTGTGATTCTTCTAATGGCTTTTATATTAGTGGAAAATTTGCCATCATTCGCTTATCTAGAAAACACAAATTGTTACTTGTTTTTAGCATAAATTTAGGAAGGTTTATGGTTAAAACATGAAAAAATGATTCGCCAGCGGGTAAGAAAAATAAACAGGATTCTAGATATAACAATTCCAGTTATCCAACACAACTTTCGGCATCAAATAAACTTTTACTGCCTTATGGATTTTTAGATAATTTTACTGTGAAACAAGATAAGCATTCTGATAACACCCCAAAGGAACAGTTAATTGTTCATAAACTGTACAGTTTTAAGTAAAAATTGCTATCGCATTGCTATCTCAAGTGACAGAATATTTGTAAAAATGATCAAAATAAAATTTTCTGGCTGGTAAAAGTATTTATGGTCAGTGATAAAGAGCAGAAAAAGTAGTTTCTTTATCTTTTAAATAAGTGATAATATATAACTATAAAGTAGATATGACCAGTAACTATTCTCAGATTACTAAAAAGGTCATCAACCTCTAAAAGAACAGGCATTTACTTTAACATGTATTTTAACAAGTGTCGGCACTTAACATTATTGAGACACATTTTAAGATTAGACCCACTGATTAGGCTGTTATCAAAGCGGGAGTTTATTGGGTTTTCCTCTCTTGCTCTCTCTGCCTTTTCTCAACAAAGAGAGTCAGTTCATAAAGTAAGCGCCATCTCCCAGCACCATCTGTCATCTGAATATTCTTCACCTTTTCCTGTCCTCCCGTGCTCATTTCTTTCTCTCGCACTCAGACAGCACATGCCAACATCGGCACAGAGCGAGGCAGGCGCCTCAGCTGGTTTTCATTTCTCTACAGCCAGGTCAGGGTTTAACAGTCTCACAGTCTATCACACACACATCAGAGCCTGATACCTGAGAGCCGTCCCCTGAGCTTCACCATACAGCCCTCAGCACGCTCAAATACCCTCACATGTCAACAGCACCTTGAGAGAAGAAGTGTGAGGATCGTGAACCAAGCACCTTGTGCTCCAGGAGCCTCTTCTTGAGGCAGCAGGAGACGGATATGAATGCATTCCTGTCTGAATTAACTGATTTTCACTTTAAGTCAATCACAGCTTCCTTTAGGGGCCTTCTGTGCTTCTGAACAGGGTCACGAGGGGGGCCACACTGAGGGTGTAGAATTGCCTGTTGAATCCTAAATTAGGATTTGGTGCATAAATGGCTCTAATCCCAGGTAAATCTCAAGGGGTTGGTTTTGCCTTCTGAGGAAGAGGTGAAAAGATTGACCTGAATTGCTCAAGCCAGACTAATACCGCCCAACTAATGAGCCATTAAACAAACCCTTCAGACTGCAGATCTCCTCTGTGTGGCTGTGCATTCTTACATTGCTGGTACAAGCCATCACGACATTTAAAACTGTGGTGGACCTTAGCCATTTTAATTGGTCTTATTTCGACCTGTGTTTAAGACGAGCCACAGTGTATGCATATGATATGCATAACAAAAATAATAGCGTATAATAATTATTAGAGTACACATGGTGAAAATACCGGCTGCTGGCTGCTTGCAATTGCTATTCTGTGAGATTAAAAGTTGAATTGAAAACCGTTCTTTAAAAAAGGATGGGCAAACTAAATTTTGCATAACATGATGATTTTTCTACAAAATTCAAACCTTAATCAATAGAAAAATAAAACAACATTAAATATTTACAGGTAAATTAAGCAATATTGTATATTACACATAAAAATTACACAAAGTGAAGATATTAAAATTATATGTAAATATTTGTAATATAAAAAAGTATTAAGTATACACATTAAATCCTAAAATTTTTATGTAATATATATATATATATATATATATATATATATATATATATATATATATATATATATATATATATATAATATAAAATCACTATTTTGTATTTATGTTTTAAATTATTTTAAAATAAAAAGTGCCATTTGGGGAAGAAAAATATTGGTCCCACTTTATATTAGGTGACCTTAACTACTATGTATTTACATTTAAATTAATCATTTGAACAGTAAGTACATAGAGGTTAAGGCCACCAAAATAAGGTGACCAAAATATTAAATTATTATAGCTAAAATTAACAAAAAGAACACATTATAACAAAGAATCTAAACAAAAGAACACATTATATGCTTTTTAGGTATGATAATTATCAGTATGAAGTGAAAAGGTGTATCACTAGACTAAACTATAAATCATTGCATTCTCATCCACTTCAGTAAAGTTCTGTAAGTTTCTGAAAAATGATGCTGTAAATTTAGACCAGAATAGTGTAAGTGGACCCGCTAGAGACTGAGGAACTATAACCTCCGACTACACATATAACCATCCACTCACTCCCACAGAGGTTGATTTGTGCCTGTATTGAATTCTATACAGGTATTTAAAATGATTAAATGGCCAAAAAAGAA
This sequence comes from Puntigrus tetrazona, assembly GCF_018831695.1. Lineage (NCBI taxonomy): Eukaryota > Metazoa > Chordata > Actinopteri > Cypriniformes > Cyprinidae > Puntigrus > Puntigrus tetrazona. The sequence continues at coordinate 5,781,054 of NC_056702.1, read as the reverse complement.
TGTTTACATTTGGAGCGATACACATTCCTTTCCCGCTCATTCCCAGGGGTCTGCCATCCAGGTTTATGTATGTTAGCAAAAATGTAAAACGCCACCATAAACTACACTTTTTTTTTTTTACACTCTCTGGGACTTTCGGTGAATGGCGCTGTTCATATTTTTATGATCTACACAAGTTTCATTTCCAACAATTGATTATGCCTGCCCAGTCACAGTCCGGTGGTTTTGGGCTCACTTTTTACTCATTAACGACGCCAAGAGCTCCACCGCCAAGCGGCGCCCGGTTTAGCGCATGCCAAGCTTCTCACCTTCCTCTCATTCTCCGCCACACATTCGGTCCCTTTCTCCTCACCTCGCCGTTCCAGTCCGCTTTACTGCTCTTGTTAACTGCTGGAGCGCGTTCAGAAAGCTGCCCCAAACTTAATGAGATGTGACTAGCTATACGGCGTGGCTTGAAAACGAAACGCTGCTGCCGGCCTAAGCAATCTCAAACCAGAGCATGAATCGCTATAAATATGTCACATTCGAGAGCGCTGGAGAAATCTGACGGTAAGCAGCTCAAAGGGTCGTTCGAACCAAAACCCCACGGCGTATTGAAATAAGCAAACTTTCCCTTTTTGAATATCCAGAGCTTTTCCTGGCAGGATTTTTAAGTTCCCCCCCAGTGACAGAGCCCAATGGCATCCATATGTGGCGCTGCACTTGCTCAGATTGGAGGGAAAATGGATTGGCATGCGCACGCCTGGAAGGCTCTGAGTAAACATGACCCCATAGTGACCCCCACTGCTCATAGCCCCTGCAGGTCTCAAACAGGTCCATTAAGCCTGTTCAGATACCCTGGGGCTGACCTGCTTCATTTCAAACTCAATCACCAACAGCCCGATCACGCCACACCAGCTCACGCAGCATTCAGGGAACTGCAAAACACCCAAAAGCCCTAACAATCGAATCATAACTAGACAGGAAAAGAGTCTGAGAAAAAAAATAAATAAATACTGTAGAAGCATCCAGTTTGTTTAGCTACCTCATACATATTGCTGACAATCACCATTTGTTTTGTTTTAACGCAGTTCCTTCACACTCTGCTTAAGGATCCTGGCAGTCACACTCAGTTAGCAAAACACACGGCCTTGGGAAAATCTTTCAGCTTCTTGTACGCTATGGTTTGCACTGTCATTTACAAAGAAAACTGATATGCGCACATATATAAACACAATTGTGCAGCTCGCCTCTTACCAAGAAACCGTGTCATTGCCCCCAAAGAAACTGTGGTAAGTACAGCTTTAAAGACAAATGATTAATTAGAAGAGCGTCGGCAAAAAGAAAAGACTAGTTTGTTATCCATTGACAGGTCAATGATCCGAATCCTCTGTAAGCCTTTTTGATTCCGGATTCAAAGGAAAACAAGACAAATGTATAAATCAACACTGTCACAAAGCCAAAAGGTTAAGAACGTGTGAATATAAGCTGGTTTTATCAGCCTTCTTTCCTACATTTACAACTTCAGTGCGCAATCATATAACTTCAAACATCGTCTAGTAAAACTGGCACCAAGCTACTTTTTCTTAGCGCCGTAGCTCTGCGCGGTTATTCGCTTTCTAAACAGCATTAGGGACTCAATGCCAGCCGCTGAAGTGTAATTACTTCACACTGCAATTATCTATTCAAGCCTCAGATTCTTCTCAAGAACATATTCATTCCAGCTGTGTAAGGGCTCTCAGCTTATTCACTTACCTGGGCAAACTGCTCGCCTCGGTTCAATCACGTCGCTGGGTGGCCAAAAGCACCTCTTGTGAATCGTACAACGCTACGATATCTCTGTTGTCAAAGAAAACAGGAAAATTGATGTTAGCCCATATTGAAAAAATGACACAACACAAGACTCATAATGAAAATCTTAAGCCAAATTAAAGATGAATTACAGTCATGATTTGCAAACATGTTCCTGTATTTCAAGGCACGCCATGACTGAGAGCGTAATTACTACCATAAAGCTGATGTCTTTAGTTTTCCTCTGCTCGTGCATTCAATTACATTGTAGCAATTAGCTGTGATTACCTGAGAGAGCTTTTTAATTAGCACACGATAACATGCCAAGCTAAAATTGACAAATTGAACGAACAAATCTGAATTACTTTCCATTGTGTACTTTATTTACATATTTTTGACCAAAGAATGTTGACTAGCCTCTTAGCCCAGCATTTAGCAATGCAAACAACAGCTAATGAACCAAGAAAGCTTTTGTCTCATTCACTCTGAATGGCCTTCTGTTTATTTACATATTTTATACCACACAATGTTGACTACACTTGTGTGAGAATGTGTGCTTAATTGTGTTGAAATATTTCAATCTTTAAAACTGTACTAATGAAATAAGGCTACTTTCTCATTTTTTAAATACAAAAAACCTTCTTAGAATACTATTATTTAAAATGCAAGTTTTACTTTAAAGTGTTTTTATGCTTAATTGTGTTGAATGTGTAGTTGTAGTGTATTTTAAATCTTAAAAGTATATTTGTAGCCAGTACTTTCAAATATAACATGAATGAAAAAAGGTTATGTTTAAGTACACTTAAAAAAAGAAAAAGCACTTTTTAATGCCAAATCAACGTTTACTTTAAAGTACATTTTAAATCTTTGTTTCAAAGTCTAGTCATAAGAAGGGCACTTGTTTTGATGACTTCTATTTGCATTAAAATATTTTAATTTGCCTTAAATTCTTGCCAGTACTTTCAGCAGTACACTTTTTTAATGTAAAATTACATATAAAAATGTTCTTCTTAAATGAATGAATAAAAGCGCTTAAGCTGAACTAACTGCTTTAAATTTAAAACACACATTTTCATTTAATTGTAAATAACATTCACATTACATTTCACGCTTTAAAAGCATCCTTTTTTTTTTTTTACAAGGGTACAGTCTTTTAGCTAGCATTAGCAAAGCAAACAATAGCTAATGAACCGAGAAATCTTTTGTCCCATCTCATTCAACCCATACCGACTTAGCAGAAGCCACAATCCCATAATGGGAACTTCAATGGAAGTGTTTACCTTCCCATGGTTCAACACTAGCCACGATTGCTTAACCATGCGGCGGAGAAAATCAACGGAGGGACATCTTCTCCCCTACATACCAGGTTTCACTAGCGTGGAAGTTATTCTGAGGCTGCCGCAAGATTGTTTGGATGCTCGTCAAGAACTCCAAATTAAAAACCACAAACATTTCGGAGCACTTAACCCAAAACATTCTCCTCAATCAAGCTGAAGACTTGAGGGAATGGACACGCTGCTCTCACAGGTACTGAAAGAGCCCAAGGGACCACAAAGGGGCCCCCAATCTTCAAAACATTGTGGGGTTCGATGATGTATTGTTTGGAGCACCTCCTAAAAGGCATTTCATTCACCGTAAACAGCTTCATAAAAGGGTGCCGCTGTCCCACGGGTCGCCAAAAGTCCTGTCCGAGGCTTGCTGTTGTAACCTCATGACTGCATAATTACGCTAGCATGTGATAAAGAAAATGGCCCTATTTTAGGACCCATCTCGTCCAGACAAGCCACCAGAGTCCTAGCAGTTACCCTTAAATAGTTCAATAATATCTGTGAAACCATAAATAGATTATGTCAGCTCTCATAAACACGCAAAAGAGTTATTTTAAATCACCACACCAAGCTTTAATATGAGTTCTGATGGTTTTCGGTAGAGACTAGGAGTCTTGGAACAAACAGCGTTGGAGTATCAGACACAACCCAAGCCAAGGGATCATTTCTAGAGGCTTTAATCATCTGGCTCCTGCTTTGCACTGGGGGCCACAATTAAAAGTTTAGCGGATAATATAAATATGTGTTGTTCTCAGCCTTGTTTACTTCCCTTTTTGCACCAAATGAATGACTTTATTTTACGTTATAAATTATGCAAGCTTAAGCAGCATAATAGGTAATCTTATATGAATTTCTGTGATAGGCCTGGACACATAATGACAGGATAAACAAATGTAGTCCAGATGGGGGATCTAATTCTGTTTATCCCTACTGTGTCACAGCTATTCAGTAAAAAGCTTGATCAACCAAACGTTATTTACTGCATTGTTTCGCCAACACTTCAAGCTCAACTGTGACAGGCCTTAGATCTCGCATATTGTGTGTTATTTATGGCTGTCTCACACATAAAAATATGTAGCTTTAAATTACACGATCACAGCCACAAGAGGCCAGCTCTAAACCCGCAGGAGTTGCTCTTACATAACTAGACAAAGTGCAACCAGGTACAATGCCTTATTTGAATGCATATCGAGGGGCTCCTTAAAAAATATTCTGTTCAGTATACATTAAGCTCAATCTTTGTGGAATAATGGTTATTATCACAGAAAAATTGCTTTTGTTAAAAAAAAAAATAATAATACATTATTTGTAGATAGTTTCTGACAATGTTACCTCAAACTATGATCAATCAATAATAACTGAAAGAAGTTGAAGATGCGCAATTTGGAAATAATAGAAACCAGGAACAGTAGTGTAAAAAGTGTGATAAATTAAAAAAAGTATAAAAATGATTTCAAATAAATAATTAAAATACTGGGAGGTTATATATACAACCAGTAAGTTTTAGTCCAGTGCAAAAAACACTAAGCAGCATTTTTTGTGGGAAAAGAAAATCCTCTCTAAGGCAAAATGGCTGGAAAACAAAATAAAACATGAGGGTTGAAGGAGAAATGTGAAGCATTTAACAAAAAAACACATTAATTAATTATCCTGTCAAAAATGTATATTATTGCGTGCTGAGATCAGTTTAATTCATTTAACAGGGATTTTAGGGTTTATGGCGCTGCATTATCGTGGCAACAAAGTCATAAAATTGGATATAACTCAAAACACAATATGTTAGTGAGTGCACTGTGTCACACTTACATCAGTTTAACACATACATTGTTTAGGTTTAATCGTGATGCACTATTCAGTTCCGCTGTAGGAGACTCTTATATAACAATCTGTTATAAAATCTGTATGCATCAGATATTTAATGTCTAAATATCACTAATTGATTTCTTTAGGACTGCAGGACTCTGGAATGAGAGGTCGATATGAGAGCTATTACCCAGCATGCTTTGCTATCTCCCCATATGGATGAAACACTAACACAACTCCGCCAAGCCCAGCTGACTGTTTATTGTTACAGGCTTAGGCCTAATCAATGTTTTAGAAACCGGACCCAGACTGAGCTCTGATGGACGGACAATGACAACCACCTGAAAGCTGAGAGAGTGAAGGGAAGAGAGCCAGCAAATCAGACCGCAGTGTTTTGAGGGGGAAGGATCCCTATTATGGCATCCCCACAGAGTACAAAGGCATTTTAAGAGGGAGTTCTTTGACTCTCTGGCCTTTTATTCAACCTACACGCCTGACGTTAGTTTAGGGATACACTGATTTAGTCTGCCTCCACAGTTCTGTTTCTCCATAATGGCCATAGAATGACTCTGATGTGTTGGCTGACTATTCTCAGACTCAGATTTAAAGATCTGGCAGAAGTTCTGACTAAGTTCTTGTCGCGTCATTCTCGGCTCGACCCACTCAAATTGTTTTCTGTGGCCCGTGCATGAAACAAGCAATAAAATACACAGCAGACGGATGGTAGTCCAGGAAAACGCTTACACCATTAAACTGACTGGCAATCTGAGATGCCATGCTGACATTCGGGAATAGCGTTGTCATGGAAAATACTTTCATCATGATGACAGATTTGAAATTGGGTTTTCTAGCTCCTGTATGTCTGTAAACAGCATTATGGCTGGGAAGGCTTATAATTTGCCATCATAAAATGGAAAGTATCCATTAGTATGGTTCTGAAATATGCAATCATGAGGTATCAAGCCATCATGACAGGTTACAAGAGTAATGCATGTATGATTATGAAGTACTAGAAAATCATTATAGCCGCCTAAAAACCAATGCCTGGAAACTCTCGTGATGTAGACATGTCAGATAGTAGAGGAAAATCTTCCAAATTCAAGATTCAAAGTACATTTGGGATGGTGCAGACATATTGACTGACAATGGTATGCCCACCTGTTAGGAAAGACTCAGCAGGTGTTCACATCTCCATGACAACCGTACCATCAGTTTACTTCTACTGTCAGTCTTCCACAAAAAAATACAGAACCAGTGAATTCAGGTCTGCTGGACTCACAAACAAACAACTTAGAAAATCAAGTGTCAGAACAATTAATTATCCATTAACTAAAACCAATAATTAAATAAATATGATTTTTTTAAATAAGAAATGTATTAATAAATGAATTATTATATTTATGAATTATTATATTTATTAGGGGTGCAATGGATTGTAAAGTGGAGAAACACACACACATATACATATAATTTAATTAGACACATTTGAAAGAATTTCCTTTTTTAATCTTTTTTATTTCACCAAAAATGTCACTTATACCATTCTGGTTCTCACCTTTGATATAATGAATAGCTTTTTAAAATGGTATATTACAATTTAGGCATTTCGCTTTGTAAATTGTAAATAACCTTGTCGAGAAAGTAACTTACTATATCGATTTGAAAATTGTAAAGTTAGTTGGTAATAATAATGAATCCAACCATATTCTGACTGGTAAAAGTCCAGAAAGCTCACAAGAGATGAACCGTGAACAAAACATCATGTGCCTTTGAGCAAAACACTTAACCTTAGGTTGTTCCAGAGGGACTGTCCCTGTAATAAGTGTATTTCAAGTTGCTGTGGATACAAGGGTCAGTCAGCTAATTAGTACTTTGATGACTTACAAAGCACTAGTATGCCAAGAAAATGAAATATAGTCTGCACTAGCATATCAAAATGTAATGAAATAAAAGTAGAGTCATTAGAGGGCCTGGAAACAAAGGGGACAACACACTGAATGGTCACAAATGGTTGAGCGATCACAGACCAAGTCATCAAATGGTATTTCCAGCAGCACTTTTATGCAGGTCATCCGTCTAACTAATCCCAGACACATCAACACAGGACTTAAAAGAACCAAGAACCATTCGATACACACACACACGCAAGCAGAAAGTAGTAGCCCCCTCTGGAACGCAAGACCTGGACGGTACTAATTTGTCATCTGGTCAATGCGTTAGGACTTTCTTCCGCCAAATCCGGCCATTACTCCTTTAATAGCAGCGGAGAACGCAGAGGTAAGCTTGAGCAATCTGTCTTGAGTTTGACACTCACTTTCAAACTTCACACTTTTAACAGGGGCAACTCAACACCTTTCAGCTCAATGAGCTGCACAAAGGAGCCAATTAGATCCTGGGCTTCAGTGACCAGGGATCCCACACTCAACTCAATACGCTGACTGCTCAACTGAGGGGATAAAGCTCAAGCAGTTGGCAAGCTTTTTTCCCCACATACTGGTCGCTTTCTAAAAACAACAACAATGACATAATCTAATTAAAGCAGGTTCAAATGGGGCGACTGTAGCCTCGGCCCCCGACTTTGCATCGTAGCGTATCTTCTGAAAAAGCATTTTTATAAAGTTGTTTATAGTATGTTGGCTCTAATTGGACAGGGTGATGAGATATATTGGCCTCGTTCGTCTCTGAGATGCATCTTTGGGATGGATTCCAGAGAACAAAATCCACCCCGCCTGTCAGCCAGGAGATCACGGGCTGTAGCAGTGGATCCAAGGCAACCAAACAACTCTCAGACTGATGTAAGCTACACAGTGAGAGGAATATCAAGTAGAGTTTCTATATTTAGTATATTAGTTGTCGGTTTGCAATTAGCGGTATGGGTTGGGAAATGGAGAAAACTCCAGGTTTGCATTTCAGAGCAAAGGGACCAAAACAGAGACTTTTGCGCCTCAGGTCCCATTGACACTAGTGCATTTTAGAATGAAAACGGCTAGGCTGGCATTTCCGCCATGCTTGTAAGAGTCTCTGTCTATACTACACAATTGAAAACCCATGACATGTGACTGTTCAGTCAGGTGCGTACTCATAGATATGTACAGCTAGAATCCCTATTATTTAGAGTGGGGACACATCTAAATGCTTGGAGCATGTACCTGAACACATTTATAGGTACAACAGTGAGCATGATGTTTACTTGGTCGCCAAGATACACGGAGGGAATGCGGCAGCCTCTCACCATCGTTTGTAAAAGCGCCTGTTTTGTTGTTTGCACTGAAACGCAACCCAGGTCTGCAGCATTTTCTGGTCTGCAAGTCTCTGTTTTTTTCGATGGTCAGCGGCTTACGAAAGTTACACGTTTTAAAGATGTGTAAAAATAGCCTGAATCTGGATCAGATCTACTGAGGTGGTTCTTTTAATGATTCAGAAACATAGAACATACAAGCTGATTCTTTTTAAGCGCCAAACTGATTGTCAGAAAAAGAATCACTCAATTATCAAAACTGTTAAACAGATTAAAAAACATAAAGCGTAATTTATATACAGTACAGCATAATCACTCCACTTTCCGAACGACTTGCTAGTAAATTATTTTGTGTAAACTGATTCTGGTTCAAATTACTACTTTTTTAGCGAAAGAAAAAAAAATCTTACAATTACAACATCCATTCATAAGAGAAATCACCAAAACGGTTTAATTTTCACAATCTCTACACCTGAACTAACCCAGGTATCATTCACTAAATTACACACATATGAAAAAACGAAGAAAATTAGAACAAACATAATTCTGTTTGTATGTGATTTGATGAATTTGAACTGAATTTGTCCTTTGACAAGCTACAACGCAGAGAACCTAGCTTGCTCTTTGGACTGTCCTTAGCTTGTCCTTAACTCATATGACCGCCATTTGCCGCCTGCCATTCTAACACAATAAAAGCTAAATGAGGCTGTTGGGGCAGGAGTCAACTCTTTCGGCATTGCGTTAGCAGGGTTGACTCATGGCTTCGGATAAAACTGAGCACTGACATGATAGCAAGAAGAGGGCACAGCGCCGGTGTCCATCGTGAACGACTCCATCGTCTGGAAAATCAGGCATCACGTCATAAAAAGAATAACATCACTACCTTAAAAGCACTCAAAATGACTGATCTACATCTCAGTAAGTGTTTTATCTGCCCGTCCTCGATGAAAGCAGGTTTAAGAGAAGAGGAGAAAGAGAGGATCTCGGGGTGGGGTTGAATCCCGTGCAGAACGACAGGCCGAATTACAGCCTGTCAGAAGAAAACATGACTGTCTGAAATATGACAGGTATTAATGAATGCTAATGAGAGGGAGAAGGCACAAGGAGAGAGTTAAAGAAGAGATAAAGGCTCTGATGCTGTTTAAATGAGGACGCAGATACCTCCAGACCCGGGTTCCCAGGGAATTACCAGAAAAGAGATCTAAATATGGAGCCCGGGATCTAGAGAGAGGTTAGAGTTCACAGGGTCAGTCCAAACGCTGACCTCACTCTGCTAACGTCTTCATCAGATGTCCGGTTACACTAGACTCTTTACAAGAGCAGCTAGAGAACGCACTGTCCACAAATAACTAATAACTTCACAAGCTTTACAGAAACATAGACACCATTTAAGACGAATTAGTACCCTTCTTTCATCTCAGCAGCAGTCTTAAAAGTTATTATGTTACTGGTATCAATAGTTTTAAAAATATACAATAACTGTTTAAATATTTTGTTAATATTTAGTAATCGTTGAATCCTAAAAATCAATTCCAAAAAAAGGAATCTAAAAAGGAAATATATTTATTTTCAATTTTGACCATTTCCTGAAAATTAATAGTTTTTTGGTGCACTGTAATTACTAAATGTAAAATAAATAAATACTTTAAAATAAATACAGAATTTTAATTATAACTCATTTTAAAATTAAATAAAATAATTTTTTATCAATTAAATTAAATTAATTATTGTATAATTAAATGATTTTATTAATTCCAAGACAAGTAACTTGTGTTTTAAAAATAAAGTGTATTCTTATATGGTCATTTTCAGCCATTACATGAAAACATATCAGCTTATCTGTATCAGCAGAGTTTTAATGATTGGTGCATTAATTATTTTAAAAGTTGTCTGTAAAGCTAAATTCGAACTCGTGACCTCTCACACTTAAGGCAAGAAATATTTTCTCAGAGCCACGCTAACTCACGCTCAGATGAACTGAGACTCTAAGACTGAAATCATAGACTGCTCCTGCTGAGGTGTCATAAAGACATCTCTATACAGTGTCGCAGCCCTAATGATTTTATATAGCCGGTGCTGATGAGTAATGATTTATTAATAGAGTGGATTTAAGAAGAATAGCTGTCTGATTGTTTCTAGCAGAGGCTCAGTTTATGTGTGCTGAGATTTTCTCAACTATTTCCGGGTGACGGGGAGACGAGCCGTGAAATGGGGTCTCCTTCAAGCTTGCACGGATTCTTTCTGTCCGCGTGACTGACCCTCAGCCTTGTCTCGCTGATGCGCATCACAGTACATCACCACGGCAGCATTCGAGGTCACGTCACCCTGAGAGGAACAAGGGAGCAGACAAGAACTGGCCTGAGCACCGACATACACACCTGTACAGGAGCTCATCTGTCTTTTTTCACGCCGCTTTACTTTCTGCTTTTCCATTCACTTCAAAGAATTTCTATATTTAGTGAGGAACAAAGGGTCTGAGACCGCTTAGTAAAAAGAAAGTATTTTTTCTATGTATGAATAATAATTTTTTATTATAAAATTTCTTAAAATACTTTATTAAAAATATAATAATTATAATCAAAAATATTTTTAAATATTTACAAATGTTCTAAGTACTATTATTATTATTGTGATGTAATTGTAATATATATAATTTCTTATTTTATTCAAGTGACAATTGAAACAAATATTTATCCACATATGTAATTATTATTTTAAATATATACAATTATTTTGTTATTTTTATATATGTAAAATGTATATTTAATAATATACTATAAACATAGAGATTATTTTAATGGAAATTATTTATTTGTTTACAAAGTTGAATTGAAATGAAGTAATCAAATAAAAATTAAACTTTGCCCTATTTTTATTGTGGTACAATTTCCATATATCTTCCTGGGTCTTCAACTTCAGCAGGTGGAGAGGTGATTTCACTTTTCTTTCTTCTCTTTTCCTCAGTACTGCCTCAAAGCTGGTAGATCCCTTTATTACAGGAACTCAAGCATTGCATTAGAGTAGTCTGTAATTAAACGTGTCCAGTGGCGGTCATTACTAAATACTCAGCGCTCTAATTGCCCCTTATCTGGGGTAATTACTGCCTACTAGGAGAAAAATGACTCCATATCATGTGGAGAGAGGCTGATGTGGCCCTGCTGTGTGTGTGTGTGTGTGTGTGTGAAGAGGTGGGTAATTGTGTTAAATTTATGTTGAGATGGAACGAGAGCTGTAAGAGTCGGGGAGGAGAAACGGGGACGTGCGTGATACAGAGGTGATTTGCTTAGCAGGTGCATTAATGCTGAAAATACACACACTTACTGGCTGCATGTTAAGGCTGGAAGGTACTCACACAACTTTTGCAAAAGATTTACAGTCTGAAATAGATTAGTCAGAAATGTCAGAGCTATAGTTCATGGATTTTAGTTGAAAGATTTTACTGAAAATAACACGGCATATGAAGGCAACAAGCAGCTTTGACTATGATGTTAGAATGTGATTTATTTGTCGGGGGTCTTCTGTTCCTCCTAGCAAAGCATGTGTTTTTGCATTAAAGTGTTCATGGTGATTGCAATGACTTGAAAGGCTGATAGTGTGTGTGTGTGTGTGTGTGTGATTTAGATGTCGGTGTAGTTTTTCCTTCTGTAAATCTTTGCAAAGTCAGTAAGCTGATGATGTCTAGTGGTCTGACATTTAAAAGATTTGAAAAGTTGTGTAGTGCATTTGCATCCTTTACTTGAAAAGAGGGAATCAGTCAAACAATGTGGATTAATAGTATAAATGTATATAAAATGTATTTATATTTATTTATTAAAAGAACTGTCTTGGTATATTATAATTAAATAATAATAATTATTATTTTAATAATAAAATATAATACTAATGAAAAGAATGAAATGCATTATAAATCTAAAATGTATTTGTAAATAATGATGAATTTATGTAGATTTTTAAATAATAATATTTGTCTTATTTTCTTTTGTTTTGTTTTATGCTCTGCCTTCCTATATAGGACAAATGCAGATCTGACAAAGGAAGTGGACAGAGAGAGTAATGGATCCGGGATATAACTTTGTCCCAGGATGGGCTCAAACCTGGGTTCCAGTGCTTAATTTGATAGCTGCAAAGTGTTAGGTATTTTGCTCCATTTTCATAGGCGCTGAAAGAGAAAAGCACAAATGAAATCGCAATATGCCTGGGAAGCACCATTTTACCTGACCTCCTCAGGGAAACCTATCCGGATCGGGCTTTATTGTCACAGCACTGCAGGTTTTGAGGCGTTAGCAACCTGCTTCTGGTCTACTGAGACGCTTTCTCTGCCTGCATGAAGCAATGTTTTATCCATGCATGAGTGCTCGCTTCTGTCTCAGCGATTTCTAGTCCTCTGTAGTTTCAGCACATACCCCAAACCTCTGAGGATGTGTGTGTGTGTGTGTGTGTGTACCGGTGATCAGGGGTGTCACTACTGGATCGATGCTCACTATGTCTGGACAAGATCAAAGCGTCGATTCAGCACACTTCTGTGAACAAAGACCAAACAGTACACACACACACACACACACACACACACATAACTCAAAAATTCTTGAAATCCATCACAAGGTCATTGTATCTAGTCGGGTCCAAAGGATGACATGTGTTGAGTGTGTGATCCTGCTCTAACAGCATCGTAGTATTGAGGTTATTGTACAGGAGAGAGGTCTACACAGTACAAAAACAAAAATCAGAACAGTCATGCATGTGCAGTTTTACCTTCAACAATCAGAAATCAAATTGATTTAAGTTTGAAATTAGTCTAAAGAATAAAAACATTCATAGAAATAAATGGAACTAAATGTAAAACATAAGTGTTACGATTAATTATAAATATTACGTGATATCGTTAATACTTTTAAACATATTTTATAGTTAGAAAATGTATTACCTTCTTTTTTATAATGTAATAGTTTGCCAAGCAAGAATTAGAATAGAATTAAAAATAAAAACAGAAGAATGTAAAAATATGTGTATATAATTTTAGCTCTATTTATAATTAAATAAAATATTTAATGTTTTTAAATAATTATTGTTATAACATTATTATAATTACAGAATTATTTACTTAGTTTATTTTTAATTTTAGACAGTGGATAATTTCGTATGATTCAACTGTATTATAAATGTAAATGTATAAATATTTATTAGTTTTCTCCTGGTTGTTCATTTGTTTGCTTGCAGTCTTATTCTCTCTTTACTAATTGGAAATGATTAGCTTACAATTTGTATTTATTTATCGTATTGCTTTCTTACAGCTAAGTAATTTGGCGTAAAAGGTAGTCTGCAAAAGAAGCAAATGTAAAATTATTTGATAAGCCAAACGGGAATTATAGCATGATATTCGACTCACAGATCATATATCCGTTATAAACAGCTCGGATAATGGATTTTCATTGGCAGTAGAGTGATTAAATAACAGTCTATGCAGCACATATCTTGTCTATGCACCATCACGATTAAAAAAGAGCAGCGTGACGCCAAGTACATGGATACAGTATACAGTTGCATCTTTGAACATATAAGTGTGTGTGTGTGTGTTAATGATTAAACGTGTTGGCTCTCTGTTCATCTCTGATTGATAACTGGTATCCTTGTCTCCCACGGGCCCATTAAGAGCCTCTTGTCTGTGTTCCTGTCACAGCTTGTGCTTCAAAAGAGCACATCACACTTCCTCCCCGGCAGTGTCGGGATGGGATTAAACGATCGCCTGTCCCCGTGTGTGCAAATGAAACCGAGATCTGATCCGCCCGTGTGGTAAAAAATCGCTGCACCTCAGCAGAATACTTGGTATTTCTCAAATCAGCATCAGCTTTCGGTTTCAGCATCACTTTGGCTTCCAGACATAATGTCAATCTGTGATCCATAAATCCTTTTCGCTGAAGGTTTTTCTATAATATTTATGCTACGCGAAACTGTATGCGATTGACGCACCAGGAGAGGAAGAGGAGATGACGAGATGTTCTCTAGCCTCTAAAAAAGATTTCAAGGTGTCTTACAACTAATCGCTTTGTCCGTGACTTTAAAAACCAAAAAGATCATGGGGAAAAGGGGACACATGTCTGTGTGAAGAATTCATAAGTGTAATGTTTCTAAATGGTACCACTATAAAATTTAATACGCCTCTAAAGGTTAATTTCACACTAGATCTTTGGTGAAGAATCGGTCTCTGGTATGTCGTTGGGAGTTCAGTTTATTTGGTTGATGTGAAAACCAGAAAATAGTGTTTGGAAGATGGCTCTTAATAAACATAAACACATGAATTGGACTGCTTGTGAGGAGTCTAGTGAATTTTGCTCATAAAAATAGATCCACTAAAGCTGAGCCAGAACTGAATTTCATGCTGTTTGAAACCATTAAAAATATCTCAACATTTGATACCAGACGGCTGACAGAAGTTCAAGTCTTCTATCTAAACTCCATGGAGTTTCTATGGAAAGAGCCAGTCATAGTCCCTAATGAAATTATAGCATGTAAAAATGGATCGCTTTGATAGTGTGCCAAACACAAAAAAACTTCACTATAGTTACTACAAAACAGAGTAAGACATTTCACCCGATTATGACTGCATGGCCAGGGGACTCCTCTATCTCAACAAAAAAAAACTATGCTAATTGTAAATTGATCGCCTTGGTATTCCAAACATTGCTCTGTTTGTTTCAGCCTCCTGAGCAGTGCAACATAGCAACATTGGCTCATCCAGTGGCATCCCCATCCGTTTGATCGACTCAATGACAAATGCGGAAGTTTTTCAGAAAAACAGTTTGGAAACAATAACTGTTTTCACTGTAGTGGTGAGAAATTATATAAAATGTTTTGGAACCAATAAAGCTAATACTAAAAGAAATTGTTTGGTAAAATTACACCAAAAGGAGCGCAGATAAAGGTGGTGCAACCACAACTTGTTATTATGACTCCATGTGTCTCCATTTAGACACCTAACACGCCTCGCATAAACAGCTGCATCAGTAATGACGATGAATAGCATCTCTCAGCGCTGTCTCAAGGGCATTGATCATGACATTAAGCATGGAGGTCTGTGGTCTGGGAGAAAGCTGTTCACATGCTTAAATCTGTGACTAATCCATTCTAATTTGGCTCTCTATCTCCTGATAACCTTCCAACATACAGGTGCTTTGTAAAACAAATTGTCTCAACACTGTACGCCAATATCCGCTCTTCCAGAAAATCCATTTTATAATTCAGTATCGAATTTAGTAAAGGGAGCTAGCCTCACCAAAAATAAAACTCTGTCATCATTTACTCACTTATTGAGTTCCAAACTTCTGTGTAGGACTTTTTGTTAGCAATCCATTGATGTGGGCAATCAGTGGAACTGAAATGATGATATATTTGATAAATATATTCTTGTAGCTTTATAAAACTTGACTATTTTGCCCTCTTTACCATCTTTCTCTGGGTCTGCTTTCACGCAGCGCCAGAAAGCTATTGTATTTAATCAAAAATATCTTATTTTGTGTTCAGAAGATGAACAAAGGTCTTACAGGTTTGGAACACACATGAGCATGAATAATTAAATTATTATTGGATGAACTAACCCATTAAAAACTGTACACTGGACAGCTATCTTTCAAAAAAATGCATATTAAGTAAAAAGTTTAGTTTCTGCAGAATAAACATTTCGCCATCATTTACTCACTCTGGTTTATTACCAAACCTGTATGACTTTTCCATCTCTACCTCAGTGTTTCTTTGTCCATACAATGAAAGTCAGTGGGATCCAATGTTGTTTAGAACCGAGTGTTCTTCAAAACAATCTTTTTGTGTTCCACAAAAGACAGTTAGTCATACAGGTTTGAAACATGAGAGCGAGTAAATGATGAATTTAACATTTTTGAATGAACTATCCCTTTAAGCAAAAGAGACAAAAAATAAAAATATGAATAATTGCTTCTTTCGAGCAACACATGAGATAGTAGTTAAGTGTCTGGATTTGAAAGATAAATTACTCAATTAAGTTATGTTAACAGGCTGGTTGGTCCTCAAGTTCCAAGATCAATTTGTATCACTGTGAGCCAGCGGCAGAAAAATAAAAGTTCCAATGCATCGTTGAGCCGTTTCTCATCTTCCTATCAAATACGGATGGCCTGTGTTGTTTCTCATAAAATGTCATCTCACCCATTCCAGCTATATTAATTTCATGAGGTCTCACCAGCACTTGATTTAGTGGGGTTTGCTGGCTTATGCCCCACCGGACTAGGGAAGGCATGGTTTAAGGTAGTGTGTGTTTGCTCAATTTGACTTGACTGACCACAGCGGTGGCAGCAGGGGTACGGTGTGGGAAAACAGGAAAGGGTTTATGATCGGATCCATAGCTGCTACTGAATCAAAGACACACAGACAGAGGAAACATGTACATGGACACAAGAGCAGACGCAAGAATGCTAGCTGAGAAAGCCCAATCACAAATCCAGTCTCAGAGAGTAGGAGCGGTTTCGCATGCAGCACACCAGTGATATAAATGGCAAACTCACATTGGGCTATCGGTGCTCCTACATTTGATATCTAATAAACAAAGAACAAATGAGACTGTCCTTCACATTTTATATCCAATCGACATCAGCGCACAAACAGCCCATTGACAACTGGGCTCAATGTGGCATAGTGAGGAACGCTTTGAACTGTAGTGCTTGATCCATCGTCGAGATGATATTACTTAAGCTACATCCTAATGGGTGTTTGTTGCATTTTCCATATCTTGAAGTTGGCAACCATTACAGCATTTACTAGCACAGTTCATCTGAGGCTGTGTTTGAGGACAAGGCAGACAACCAATGGCTTGCTTGCGCTTACTTAAAAGCAGCAATGGATGAGTGTGACCTTTGGCCGAGAACCGGGCAATTTCATTGCGCGAGCTAAGTTTAACTGGCTTGCAGGTCTTTATTTTGAGCAGCCGGAAGTAACAAAAGGCAAC